>NC_046317.1:40369697-40612197 GCF_009819535.1 Lacerta agilis
TAATGCTAAGAATCTTGATGGTTTGAAGCAAACAGCTTTAATGGATTTTAACTTTTAGACAGAAACACTGAAGTATAATGATCCTTTTGCTCCTGGTGGAATTGCTGTTACTACATCAAATGATACAGGTAAGGCTTGAAGTGGGTTTTCAAGCTGTGGCTTCTGGTGATCATGGCCTATGGCTTAGCATAATATCTGAACTGAACATTTCTCCTCATGGAACATTCTGTGCTTAGATAGGAATTAACAGACTGAAAATGAAAGCAGATAAACACCTTCAAACTATGACTTGTCTGTGTTTGGCAGCTCAAATCCATGATTTGGGTTCTGAGCTATGGTTAATACATAATGAGCCTTGGTGTGATGTCTGAACGGCGCTTTTCAGGCACATGCAAAGAACACAACTTAAGACACAACTAAAGTTGTACAAACCTGTACAAAAGCATCAAACAACGCTTTTATGGGGCAGCAGATCTAGTGTTGTAACAGAGTTTGAGTTGACAGAGAACCCAAATGCATTTCAGTTAGATGCATAATGAAGAGAGCTTTGTAAATGACCATTTGTCTGCTTAGTTGAGCACAAATAAGATAACCAACTTATGGGAAACAATTGAAATTGATGCTTGCCACTCAGTTCAAATGACTGACATAGAGGTATAAACAGGAGGGCTGATACTATTTTTGTGGGCTAAAACTTAATTTGCAAACCCGGATAAAGATGTACCCGTTTCTGGGAGCAAAAGGAGATTATGGCTGTCTCCCTCATGTCCTAGTGTGTTTGTGAAAGTAGATACAGCATTTGATCTGATTCAGCAAGGTAATATTTATATTCTTGGTTGTGACAATGTACTAATGCATTGCTAAATATATGGCACACAAGTCGGAGGTTTCTTTCACTGATATAGTAGCCTGGCTTACCATTCAGTTACCAAAACTGGGACACTGAAGAGTTATGTATAGTTTCTGTGAAATATAGAAAGTACCTGTAAAAGAACCACGCACCTTAAGACTTCATTTCAAATCATGTTTATAACACTTCCATGAGATCTGCATGTTTTGTAAGAATTCCGCAAAACTGTTTTCTAACTATTGCTCTTTAACAATGTATCCAGTACTGTAGAGAACAAGGCTTGATCCTTATCAAATCTCATTGGTTTGAATTTGAATGTGAACTTTGAGGAGCTAACTTAGTATGACAAGACTCAAGAGAAACATTTATGCCACCTTGTGAATTTACTTCTACTGAGTTCTTTTACCACCTTGTAATTTAAATTATAGTAATTACCGTATTTTTCGCTCCATAGGACGCACCGGACCATAGGGCGCACCTCATTTTTAGAGGAGGAAACAAGAAAAAAAAAATATTTTTCTTGTTTTCTTCCTCTAAAAGCCCTGGTTTTGTTGTTGTTTTTTTTTTTTAGGATCAGCTAAAAGTTTTGCAGCTGTTTTTGCAAAGGCAAAAGGCCTTTTTTAAAGGATCAGCTAAAGGTTTTGCAGCTTTTTTTGCAAAGGGGGGAAAGCAAAGCTCCTTTTGCAAAGGGGGAAAAGCAAAGAGGAAAAGCCCCATTTTTATGGGGTTTAACTCACATTTCTGAAAAAATCTTAAGGAAAGGGAGCCATTTCTACTGTTTGTAGACAGATAATCTAATCAGCCAGTCACATGTCCTGGGGAAACAAACAACCTCCCTCTGCAGCACATTCAACAAAGGAGGGCGGGGCTGAAAGGGAGCCGGGACTCTTATCTCTCTCCTGATCTTTTGCTGATCAGCTGCTGAGCGGGGTCCTTTCAACACTCCCTTTTCTCTTTGTAAAATAAAAAGCACAATCTGCTTTTGGCCCCTGGGCAATTCAGCTCCAGGGACCACCATTCGCTCCATAAGACGCACAGGTATTTCCCCTTACTTTTCAGGAGGAAAAAAGTGCGTCTTATGGAGCGAAAAATACGGTAAGTATTATTATTATTATTATCATCATCATCATCTATTAAAATTTCTATACTGCCCTTTATCCAAAGATCACAAGGTAGTTTATAATATAAAATCACCAGATACATAACATAAGATTATGGTGGTGAGGCTATCAACCCTAACCGGGTGTTGCCCATAACTGGTGTAAGATCCAAAAGATTCAATGTAAAATAGACTCATCTCCTCTCTTGTCTAACATTTGTTAGTCAATGAATTAACTTTTCTCTTCTCTCTTGCTTATTTTAGCTACAGATCCCTTTGCTTCTCTGTTTGGAAATGAATCATTTGGAAGCGGCTTTGCTGACTTCAGCACATTGTCAAAGGTAATTTGAAATGATTAATGCCTGTGGAAAAAGCATAAAATTGCTGCAGTAACCAACACACTAGAGGCTCCTACATACGAGTATACAAAACACAACTTTAGCAGATGCTGAATCTAAATTAACAGGCCATGACTTCTCAGATTGATTCCCCGTTTTGAGCTGCTGTGAGCCTCATTATTTCTGAGATTACTTGCTTTGTGAATTGCCGTGAGCACAATTCAATTAATGGAAAGCTACACCTACTATGAGTATAGGCGCTTGCATAGTCTCATTGACTGCCTTACTTTCTTCTGCTTCCATTCCAAGATTTATATATCCTTTTTAGAGTGTTTCTGAAGCTGCTATATTTGAATTCTTCTCAATAGCAGGGTAGTCAAGCAAGCTAGCAAGCAAGCTAGTTAGCTTTCAAGAAATGAAAATTGCTCCATTCGTAATCGTAATCGTAATCATAATTGTAATTTATTTTTAATATCCTGCCCATCTGACTGGGTTGCCCCAGCCACCCTTGGCGGCTTCCAACCAAAATACAGACAAAACAGCTATACAACAACAACATCAAACATTAAAAGCTTCGCGAAACAGGGCTGCCTTCAGATGCCTGTGTCATGTGGAAGCCACTCCACACACATGTTGTTATACATGGAATAGCTCTCACACAGTTCTGTTTTTCTCGTGGTGATCACGCTGCTTGTGCAGCGAATCCAGCCTCATCTTTAACTGCTGTGAAACTATATAAGCGCAACAGAGCATGTATGTGACTAGTTCTGACTATTACAGCTTGTATACAAGACCACAAAAGTTACTTGCCTGCAAAAGCGTTTAGTAGCCTGCTGAGTTTCTCTGCTTGGCACAAAGGAAAGTCCTTTTTTTTTTTGGTCCTGTCATTACTCTCCATGGCACAGGAATATAATTTAAAAGTACATGAACATTTGCAGACACCTGCAGTTCACCAGTGCATGAACTCCTGTTTTTTATGGCACTTGAATAGCACTGTTTTATGGTAGAAAAGGAAAATGATAGTCACGTCCTCCCTGCAAGCTCTGTTGTTAAGCAAAACAGTAGCTTTTCTTGTTTTTGTTGCTGTTCGTTTGTTTTTTAGGGAAATAATGAAGATCCATTTAGTTCATCTACAACAGGCTCTGTCAACAATGTGGTCATAACTAAAAATGTGTTTGAGGAACCTCCAGCCAAAAATGAAGATGTACCTCCTGCTTTGCCTCCTAAAACAGGAACGCCTACCAGACCTTGTCCTCCCCCACCTGGTAAGAACCAGTACTAAGTGTTTGTGTGCTACTCTTTGGTTTAAATATGTCCTTATGGCTGTAAGAGAGCAAAGAGCTTCTAATTTAGTAACCAACTAATTCCTATACTACTTCTATTCTTACATAATTTTAAGTCGTCCTTAATTTAGGTAATCCTTACTTAGATACATGTTGGGAGCCATAAATTTGGAAGAGAGGCTGTAACTTTAATTGCTGTGACAGTGCTACTGTAGAAGCTGGTTGCTGAGTAGTTTATTGAATCTGATAAAGCAAGCTGGTTTAAACCAGTTATAAAATAGATTAAATTAAGCATTTTTTTTAATTTGTATGAAAGAACTGGCTCTTACCCACACTGAACCACTTACAAAATGGGGAAAAAATGGGAAGAATGTACATACAAACAAACCCTGGAAACCATGAAAGGTTTTAGAAATCAGATTAATTTATGACTACCAGCACTAAGGATTTTTTTGTGGGGTTTTTTGGCTATATAATGAGATGGTGTAACCTAAAACACTATTGTACACTGAATAAATATTTCTGCCACACTCATAATCATGCTAAAGTGATTATTTTGATGTAGGAAAAAGGCCTATCAACAAATTGGAGTCTTCAGATTCCTTTAAACTGAATGATCCCTTCCAGCCCTTCCCAGGCTGTGATGGTTCCAAAGAACAGGAAGCTGACCCATTTGCTCCCACTGGTGTGTGCAAAGAGATGGACACCAGCAATTTTGCTAATTTCAGTGCTGTAAGTAAACAGGATGGGGAGGCATCAAGCTAACCCTAATGACTTTATTTTTGTGAAGAACAGTGAACATTTCAGACTTAAATTGAGTGAAATGGGTTTCATACCGCAATGCAACGATGTAGCACATATTAACGTTAGTAGTGCCTCTCTAAAAAAAAGGGTACATTACCACTTCCTTCTGGGACAAATGCAGCCAGTTGCAGCAGATTCTTAGTTGCACATTTATGTATTATTTAGCGTCACATGAATAATTGTTACCTTTCCCAGCCTTCATACAAAGTTGTAAGTACACATTGTGCTTCAGGGTTTAATGTCTGTACAGTATATCAAACTGCAGTGCATCATTTATCTTCAAAGCATATGTTAAGGTCACAGTTAGGCAGTTAGAAAATAAGCAGCACAGCCTTTACATTGTACTTGTAGCTACCATTTGAAGGCTTAATCCCCTACAAGATTCATAAATACAAATTGATAGTGTGACAAGGAAATCTTGTCCCTGAGCTCCTTTTTTGGCAACCAGCCATACAGCTAGGCCCTGCCTGCTGCCTCCGCTGTAGGATTAGTCTGGGGAAAGAGTACAGGCCCAGACAGATGAGGCAAAGCATCTTAAAGGCCAAAACAATAGGGGAGGGTGGTAAGGACTCTGATTTGTTCAGGAGACCAACTCAATGAACAGCCCTTGCCATAAACTGTTATAAAAGGGGAAACTACCGAAAGTAAACATCCTCGTTGTATAGAACAGATCTGTCAACTTGACATTCCACCCGTCCCCAGTTAGTGCTGAGTGATCTGTAAATGAGTGAACAAGTACAATGCACATGAAAGAGAGATGTTATTTTCCAGGGAGCACAGAATTAAATTTCAAGTACTTGAAGGTAGGAAACATGGAGCAATCAATCAACACTGTAAAGGATTTCTGGGTCAAGTTAGTGAGAACATGTATTTATGTCAGTTTTTATCCTGCCTTCCTACAACTGTGCACCCAAGGAGGAATGACAAAAAAAATACAGCAAAATAAAACTTATCAAAAATAAAATTATAAAGCAAGCTGTTGAAGGCATAAATAGATGAAGCTATCTGTCACCAGCAGCAGAGCACACACAGCAGCCTGAAGGTCTTGTCTTAACAACATCTTCATCTGCTAGCAGAAGGTCACTAGACTGGAGGCTAAACGGGCTTCTTTAAGAAGGGAGTTCATCAGCCATTGGAAAGACCATTTCTTGCATCCACAGCAAACCTTATGTTGACTGGATGCACAAAAGGGTGGTCTCAGAAATATTACTAGCCAGGCAGACTTACATTGGAGGAGGTGGTCCTTCAACCAGCCAGGTCTTTAAAAGTCATAACTGGCATACTGAATTCTCCCTGGAAACCAATATTCCCAGTAACTGGCTCCTGGTCAGTAGCCTGGCTGTATCATTCTAGAACACCTGTAGCAGTTACTTTTCAAAGACTGCTTCATATAGAACACATGACAGTAATCTAATCAAGATGTAACTTAAGACATGTGTCAAGATGGCCAAATCAGATGCTTTAAGGAACGAGTGCAGTTGGCACACCAGCCTCAGCTATGTAAAATCACTTACTTCCTTCCTTTCTTCTGTTTATATCCCACTTTGCCTCAAAGGATTTCAAGGTGGTGTACATAGCTCTCTTCCTCCCCATTTTATTGTCACAACAATCCCATGAGGTAGGTTAGGCTGAGAGTAAGTGACTGGCCCAAGGTTATCCAGTGAGCTTCATGGCTGAGTGAGGATTTGATCCTAAGTCTGACACTCCCAACCACTACATCACACTGGCTCTCTGTGCCAGCACCTGACAAAATGAACTGTGTTGTGTGTTACCATAACCTTTTCCTTAGTAAACGGAATCATCTTTATATCTTACTACTCTTAATCAGTGGGTCATAGCGGTGGTGGACTTGGGATTTCTTAACTTTCTTTCTTTATTGAATGACGGTCACTGGGATGTAAACATTAGGCGAGGAACAGTAACGTGGTGCTCTTGATTATTTTGAAGGCCTTTCTTTAATTAAATCTATGTACTTGAATTGTTGGGTGGTTTTAAATAAGCATTATATATAATATAATATAATCCTTCTCTTTAATTAACTTAAATACACTTTAAAGTAACCGTGCCAAAGATCCAATAGTCCAAACTCTTAACAATGGACTTACATCTTTGCAAGCTACATCAAATGCACACTTTCAATTTTCTTTGAGTGTTTGGGGCAAATGAAAACATTATTTTTCTACCCTTAATCAAACAATTGAAACAATGAACTAGATAAATCATAGATGCTGACCCATTTAAACACCCATTTAAATTCTAAGTGATGATAACAATAATTTAAACCAACTGGGGACAGAATCTTCTTTTAACAATTGATTTTTACTTGCTCAGTTAACAAATCCATGGTTTCTCTATTTTAGTATCCTACTGAAGAAGATATGATTGAATGGGCAAAGAGGGAAAGTGAGAGAGAGGAGAAAGAGCGTCTTGCAAGGTTGAAACAACAAGAACAAGAAGATTTAGAACTAGCTATTGCACTCAGTAAATCTGAAATATCAGAAGCATGAAGAATTGCCACTACCATTTGTCCCTTGCCCTGTATGTGTAAAGCTAATCAGAAGCGGCTTATGCACAGGGAAGTACAAAAGGCTTTAAATTCCTGCAAATGTGATTTTTGAGCAATGTAATGTCTTATTTGTAATTTTTTTCATATTCACTTAACTCATCTGGCTACTCTTTTTTAATAAAGCGAAGTTCCATTTGTACTTAACTTGATATTCTGGTGTACTATATAAACCATTACACCAAAGTAAGTTCTTATAATGCAAAAAAGGCAAATCTGTATTAAGGCACAGCAGTGCATTTTTGAAAGACCTCAGAAGGCAATTCTGACTCCAACCAAGTTCCCCTTACGCAGTGTTGAAGATCTAGAATGTGCAGGTGTGTCTAACAACATAAAATGAGTGAGTGCATTGTATTGCCTTTTATACAAATGGATAGGTCATGTGTTACTGATATTTCCCTTAAAAAATTATTAGATGGCTTGTTCTAAGTCTTGATTAGCTTTCTTTTCAAAAGGGCCAATTTTTGCCAAATCCTATAATACTGAATTATTTAGGCCTCCCAGGTGGCCTGGTTAGCAAAGTACATTTTCACCTTGTAAGCAAATCTGGCCATGTAGCCAACCAAAGTGTAGTTGATGGGAAATCTTCATGTAATTAAAAATTGCTGATAATCCTGCTTCTTTCTTGCTAAAATGTTCAGATCTGGTTATCACAGGTATTAGAAATCTATTGTACATTTTAGAAATGATGATAATTGAGGTTAGGCCTATGGAGTGCCTTTATGTCTGTGGGCTTCCTTTTAATGAAGGCTCTTATACTAGAGTGGATATCTAACAGAAAATCTAGATTCCAGATGCAACTAGTGTTATCTGAAACTTTTAACTGCCATTTTGCCTACTATCAGGTTTTTAAAAACAACGTTTTAGGATTGTTCCAAGGAGATTTCTAAGATTATACTGTTTGGTCAAGAACTCTGATGCCCCACTGCTAATTGAGCCAATTTCTTATGTGAAATATGCAACTTAAATTGGCAAGTTGACAGCAGAATTTGAAATAGGGTAGGAAGTAGACTACATAAAGATATAGTTTACAACAGTCAGTTGCTGTTGTGTATAATTTATTGAATGCCAACTGATAGTTGCACCTTAAAAATAAATTTCCTTTTATAGTAACGAAGTCAAAATTGAATGTTAATTAAAGTAAGTTATTATCTAATATGTTCTGTTCTGCATGATATTAAACTCATTCCAAATGACTCGTTTCACTTCCATCTTCAATACATGCATAGTTAGGCTGCAGCCACACAAAACAGGTGGTTCTGCTTCCCCCCTTCCAAAAATCTGTGGTATTTGTGCCTCGAATTAAGAGTTTTAAAATGATTTTTCTTCTGCTTCAAGGAGTTGCATAGTTACCACTATCAGGACGAAACTTTTCCAGTTACCTGTGGATGCTGCTGCAAGAGACTTTTTAGGAAGGTAGTTTTTGCTCAATTTTCCTATAAATTGAGATCAGTTCTGAGAAACTTTTGCACTAGGAAATGAGCATTTTAAAACACCTGCTCAAAAAAGTAACCTAGCAAAACCTCTTGCAAGTATTAATGTTCATAATTTATCTACCCAAATTTTGTATTAACATTAATCGTGCATATTGTATGTTTAACTGGACTACATAGATTTTTCCTTTTTTGTTAAATGTATACTTTGTGGACCAATACAATATCTGTGTGTATATATTATACATATAAATATATATATATATTCAAGCTTTCTTGTATAGGATTTAAAGTTCTGAGTCACTTGATGTTACATTTCATGTTACTGACTGATCACAGAACCTTTACTCGAAGGCTTCTTTACCACTGCTGTGTCAGCTTAAATGGCATTACTGTTAAAGTTTTAAAAGGCTTTTAATAACTTGTTCAGGTGGGGTTAGCCTCTATTTATAGACCTTTGTTTAAAAATTCTAAAATAGCTTGTAATTATGAATAAAACAGTTTAAGTATATTATGTTTCGTCTGGTTTTTGTTTTTACTTTTAAGTAAACTGTACAGTGCCTTGTGGAAGTATACAGATATGAAACATCACAACTTTAGTTTTGGTTTGAAAATGAATTTTAAGCAAACTTTCCATGTCGTAAAGTATGTTTTTTTTTTGAGAAGCTACTCAAATCTATTATTTCTGTACAGAGTTTGGATTTTGTAGTTCACCCTATTCAATAGCTCAAAGTGGGTAGCGGCATCATAGACATCAGACAAGAAATAGATCCCTATTCCCAGAGCTTTTGAAACCTACATGGAGACAATAGAAACAGCAACAAACTGGTGATACCTGACTATGCCATTCACATAAATTACATCTAAGTTCTGATACAGATCTAAACTCCAAATTGGACAGTGTTGGTTTGCCGCTGCTCTCATAAATACATATTTAAGAGCACAAAAAATGCATCATGTATGAATGAAGTGCTTATTTGCAAAGGCTCGGCAAAGCTGCCCTGTGGTGCAGAGGCTGAAAGGGGGAGAGGGGGTAGAGAAAGGTGGCAAGTGTCCATTCTGCAAGGGAAGAGGGGAGGAGACGTTGTTGCTGTTGTGAAACGTGTGCAGAGAATTGGGAAAGGAGGACAACCTCTGCAAGATCTAAGTAGTCTTGGCTAATGGATGAACTGGTTTAACCACTGTTATGGGGGGGGCACAAGGGGGGGGAAATAGGGTGGAGGAGGAGGGGAACACCTTCCCTTGGGAGTCGGAGTCCCCAGGCGATGCTGTCTTGGAGCCTCAGTTTCCTTCCTGCCCTGCCAGCCCAAACCTAGAAGCTTCCTCTTGCCTGAGCTGGCGCCACACCCTTGACCCGAGGCGATGAGCAGCAGCTGGGGCTGGTTTCCTTTATCACGCCGGTTTATCAAGCACACGGCTCCATCCGAGAGACCTGCAGGGGGCGGTCGCTCCCCTGAAAGGCCTCAGGATGAGGAGGAGCGGGCGGCGTCCGGCAACTTGTAGGGGAGGAGCCGCCACCCAGCAGCGCGGAAACCTTGCTCTGGAGCCGCCTGCCTCCACTTTCCCGGCGTTATGAGTTTGCCGCTGGCTTTCGAGGCGGAGCGGGATTTTTTTTTTTACCTCAGCAGCAGCTCGCTTCATCTCGAGACGAGCCTAGCAGAACCTCATGGACGCGCAAAGTAGCCGCAAAAGCAACAGCAGCAGCAGCAAGAAAAAGGAGCTGAGGTACTTACTCTCGGGGAGGTGGATCCTGCCTTCGGTTTAGCTAGGTTGGCGCGCTTGTGTTTCACAAGCAAGCTGCCTTGGCAGGCAGGAAACCAACAGGTGAAGCTGTTTCCGGCACGCATGTCGACATTTGCAAATAAACCTGCCAGGAAGTTTGCATGGCTGGGCCATGTAGCTGCTGAAGCCAATGTGGGTTGGTTGGTTGGTTGGTTTGTCGCAGTTGTTGTTGCTATATCTCGCGTTTTCTTCCAAAGGAGCTCAAGGTGGTGTGTGCCTGGTTCTCCCCTGCCTGGAGAGGAATTTATTCTGGCATCTCTAAGGCTTGGGGTCTTTGTGTGTAAGGTCTCAGATTCAATCTCCCTAGTCTCTCTGGGTAGGTATAGGAAAGGCTCCTGTCTGAAACCCCTGGAGAGCTGCTGCCAGTCACTGTCAGCAATACTGAGCTAGATGGACTAACAGTCTGACTCGGTGTAAGTCAGCTTCCTAAGTTCCTAAGGCAGTTACATAAATGTTTAGAAATGGCAGATGAAAGGGGATGCACTACAGTAGTGCCACTTTCTGTAAGTTAAGGTGACATATATTGTAGATACTGTACATATTTTCCTGCAAGCCTGAAAACAAATGTTGCAAGCAAGTGGGATTCCTGGCCTCCCTGATATGTGTGTGCAAATTTCTTACTGTGAAAATAAGAAATATTTAGGGTGTGCGCGCTAAATGTTGTTCTTGCTCAGGTGCCATATTACCACAGTCTGCCCCTTGTCCTCCTAATGTTAAACTGAAATCTACCCTTCTGTAACTTAATCCCCATGTCCAAGTGTTTTTGTTTTGTCTTGTCTTGTCTTGATGGTTTCCCCTAAAAAAAACCTGCGTTTTACTGCTGAATCAGAGCAAACTGTAATCCAGGGAAGACTTCATTGCTGTTTGCAGTAAAACACAGGTTTTCTGGGGGGAAGTGCTAGGAGAAAAGCAACAACAACACTCTGACATAGAGCTTTAAAGTCTGGACCTGTGCCCGCTTGGTAGTGAATGGTGATCCAGAAAAAGGTGGCAATTCCAGGTTTCCCCCCATTTTGATTGGCCCCACTGTGTACACCTTCTGATTGTGGTCTCCAGTATGTTCAGATCAAATTACAAAATTCTTGCTATATGAAACTGGTTGCTAAATTATGAGGAGAAAGCACTTTTCACATGCTCAGAAGGTACCCTTTTCGTTCTTACTTCAAATATTTTCAGGGCTAAGCTTTGCTATTGGGGCACAGGAGGTGGGAATGCTAGAAACAATGTTCCATCCTTGTCCCACAAACCCAGTTTTTGAAAACTTAAACCCTAGAATATTTCCCTTCTATCACTGCCAAAAGCTCAGTGTGCTTGTGTGTGTGAGGGGAGGAGTTTGCCTGCTTAGGTTGAATGTGCTGCCAGCTTTCTACAAAGCACAGGAGGAGATGTAGACCTATTAAATGTTAAATAGGGCTTGGTAAAGGACAGGATATGCCAGAATTGATGATCTCTTTAATGTGCTTATTTGTTACTGAATTATTTATAAGCTTTTCAGTTGGCTAAAATGACAGAGACAGTTAAAGAAAATTACACTTGATCTTAGTCAAAAGGCCAAGAAGAAAATTAACAGTTGTGGGGGACCATTGTTCATTTTCTCTCTAGTTTTGGCAGTCATGAGTTGGCTGCTCATATTGGATTATTGTTAAGTTTGCTCTGTTTTCATAAAGTCTTCAGAGGGTTGGGAAGGGCTCTGTGCAATAGGTCAAAAGCTGTTGGGCACTTGAATAGGAGAGAAAGGGTTTGGGCACTATGCTGTATGAAGGAAAGTATTTCATTTACCTTTTTAATTGGGGGCTATTATTCTTCAACACTGTAGCTAAGAGTTTTCCTATTTTAGAGATGTGGTGCCATGTAATCACTGATAAATTTGATCCAATTTGTACAGGGTTGAACACTGTTGGATTAAGATCTATAGGGTGTTTTTTTAAAAAAATTCCAATCAGCTTGTAGCAATCTACTCAAAATATTTTTCAATATTTACTATCATTCTGCTATTGAACCTCATTGTTTTAGCTCTTTCTCCCATTTGTCTTGTAAATCTGGAAGACTGATAATTTTAAATTTAACAGCAACAAAAGAAGTTTGTCTGTCATCAGACATATAATGTAATCAGTATTTCCTACTTTAAAACGAACCAACTCAGAGCCAGGCCTACGTTTTTCTTGCTACTCTGTACAAATTCTTTCCTGCATGCTGTGCAGCATAACAGCAGCACATTAATAGTCATAGGTTGCCCAGAATACACTTCCTTTATTTTTAATCTTTAATGTCTGCTGTTTCTTACTTCCTCTGCTTTGTGACTGTTTTCTGTGCCCCAGGCAGGTGATAGAGGTCAGGAGGTTCTCTGTCATGTCCTCTGGGATGCTGGGGACACTGTCTAGCCTGCTAGCTGCCTTTTGCACTTCCTCCAAATGCACAGGCATTGGCTCATACTCCAGTATGATAGTGGTTATGCTCAATGCATTCAACCAAAATTCAGTGTGTTTTTCCAATATAGTATTTATTTATGTCCTGAACAAATCCACTGTCTGTTGCTTTAAATAAGATCTCCCATTGCTCAGTCCCTGCCCCTGCCAACCTAGCAGTTCGAAAGCACGTCAAAGTGCAAGTAAATAAATAGGTACTGCTCAGGCGGGAAGGTAAACGGCGTTTCCGTGCGCTGCTCTGGTTCGCCAGAAGCAGCTTAGTCATGCTGGCCACATGACCTGGAAGTTGTACGCCAATGGAATGCATAATTTCTTGGCAACATCTGGTAGAAAAATGCACAGACTCAAAACCACGAAGAGACCTGGTCTGAACAAAGACATTGGTTTCTTATCTCATTATACATGACAAAGCTATCTTTGGCCATCTCACCCCTTGCTTTTTCCTTTAGGACTAATTGCAGTCGTTAACAGTCATCAACAGGTTTTCCACACCCATCAGCCAATCACCCATTCCCACCACCCTTCTGAGTAATACCCCTCCCCACTCTCTCACTATATATAAGGTTCTGGTGACTTTTGTTGCAGTGTATCTGAAGAAGTGTGCATGCACACGGAAGCTCATACCAAGAACAAACTTAGTTGGTCTCTAAGGTGCTACTGGAAGGATTTTTTTTATTTTTTATTTTGTTTCGAATAAGTTACTTAGCGTTGTGTCCTTGGTGAGTAGTGAGTGAGGAGAGCAGGCAAGGTCATGTTAAGCTTATGCTTAAAGCAAAGTGTCTTACCAGAACAGGCTATGAAGGAGGGGGGGGGGACATTGTTAAACAAAACAGTTCTGTGGAACTTCAAAGGCTAACAAATATATTTGTGGCATAAAGATTTTGTTTAGAGCTACTTTATCAAATGAGTGAATTAGAGCCTTGAACAGGAGCACTCATAGAGTATGAGAATCCTCTGGTACATTTTGTTGCAGGTCCCACTTGTAGATGCACAAGCACAAAATGTTGCACCTTTTGCATTTTTTTTTAAGGCCATTTCAAACAAGATTGCCTGATGGTATTTTCTAACATGGTGTTGATGGAGTAATTGTGCTTCGTATGTGAAAACTAAGGGTGCAATCCTATGCTTGCTTAACTGGGAGTAAGTTCTATTGAACTCAATGATTCTTACTTGACTAGACATGTAGAGAAATACACATTAAGAAAAGCATTCTAATAGTTAACATGTTGACCTTTGGGAGGACGGGACTTGTTTTTCTCATGCCACATTGGAAACAGGGAAGTTAGCATCAACTCTTTTCTCTTTTTCCAGATCATCTGCACTGGACTTGAATGTTGCTCTCAGTGAATGTATGGCAGCTATGGATCTGTTTCTAAATAACAAATTCCAGGATGCCCTTGTTTCTCTGCAAACTAAGTAAGCTTGTTTATTTCTTTCTCTAATTATTGTTAGCATTTGTGCTTGACAGGAGAGGAGGATTTTTTTCCAAGCAATGGTGCTAAAGTAACTAGCTTTTACAAGTCTTTCTGTATTGTTGCACGCCACTCCAGTCTCCAAGCAGTGCGAGATTCCAAGGGTTCTAGGCGCCTACCCAGGATTCGTGTTTCCTT
The DNA here is from genome assembly GCF_009819535.1 of Lacerta agilis. Taxonomy (NCBI): domain Eukaryota; kingdom Metazoa; phylum Chordata; class Lepidosauria; order Squamata; family Lacertidae; genus Lacerta; species Lacerta agilis. The sequence goes on from NC_046317.1 coordinate 40,383,886, forward strand.
TGGAATGAGGTACAGCAGAGACTGTGGTTTTTTTTTATAATATATGGTTTATTTGCACATATATACAACCTGAGCTTTTGTGATGGAGGGGTTCACAGCATAAACACCCCAAGAGGGTCTTGCTGCACCAATAGCTGCAGCCTTGGATTCAAACAGAAAATAAAACATCGCTCTGTCTCTCTCAGTTCCTAGCTTGCTACTTTCTGGGTTCTAGCTTCTAGTTCACATAACTCAACGTTCCACTCTGACCTATTGTCTTTCAAACTACTGGTACCCACGAGTCGAGGTAGAAGGCCCCATCCATTTGCTTTCTCACACAAATCCACTTCCTTTGTTCCCCTTAATGCCCCACTGGGAAGCTAACATGGCTATTCCAATAATGAGAAGGGGGGGCAGGCATTCAACCTCACCCACTGTGTGTTGTGTTGTGTTGTTGTGTGTGTTTAAACCTGAAATGAAAAGCATTGAATAAGCCCCAGTGCAAGTATTACCGGTAATACTAAGTTTCTGTCAGAAAAACTTGTAACTCACTTCCAGACCTGGTGATGTTGTCTCCATTTAGGGATGCAATGTACCACCAGCCAAATAGCTGAATAAGTTTTACAATTAAACATTTTCTACTCAAGGATAATAGTTGTAATGTTCTCCCACATTTTACTAGTATCTGTGCAAAAATAACACTTAGTGTTTAAGGATTCTTTGAAAACACTTGCCTGGTTTGCATGACATGGTAAGCCAAACAAATGTGCAATATCCCAGAGAGGAGCTCACAGCTACTTTGCTCCTCCCCAGTTCTTTTTACTCGTGTATCAAGCTGAAAGAAGCCAAAATTTGGTTTAGTGTGTTGTCTGAGCCTGGGTTCATGGTTAAGCTCACTCCTTGGTAACTGCAGCCAAGAACAAACTATAGTGTTGTGTGAACCAGGCCACTAAATAGAGAAATGTGGTATTATCAGACTGATGGCTCCTAGTGCTACCCAATTGTTGGTCTTCCAATGTAAGCTATATGTGGAATTGCAAATGGCTTGGCATAGCCACATGGGCAGAGAAGGGATAGAGTATTAATATTAGCCTGCCTGATTAATGTTTATTTGCAAAACTAATACAAATATTTTTTAAAAACATAATTTTTATGAATGTTTTTATTTAAATTTAAATTTCATCACACAAATTTTTAAGTTTCTTTTTTTTAAGGAAATAATTTTAGTGCAAATTAAATAACAGATTTTTTAAAAGAAAATAAATATGCCGATAAAATGGCACCGGTGCAAAAGATCATAGTGAATGTATGCCAAAGAAGATGCCTCATAATAGGCTTCATTGCACATGCCAAAATGCCTCTTTAAAAAATGCCAAAAAAGAGCACTAAGTTGATCAGTACCTGTACAGATATTGCTACTGTTGTGTTCCTTAGCAATAAGAATTTGATTTTGTTTGTCTGGAAAGAGATGGAAGAACTACAGGAAAAACAGAAGAACAATGATATGATGGCAGCGTATTGTAGGTTCCTCATAAAAAGTGAATGAAGGCAACCTCACTGTTCTGCAGTAAACAACTTATTTTATTTTATTTTATTTTATTTTATTTTTTCAATTTGTACACTGCGCTATACTGCTTTATAGGTCAAAACCAGCACTTTGAATTGGGCCGGGAAACTAATTGGTAGCCGATGCAGTTGGACCAGGATCGGTGTGATATACTCAAACCGTCTTGCTCCGGTGAGCAACCTGGCCGCTGAATTCTAGCTGAAGTTTCCGAACTGTCTTCAGAGGCAGCCCTATGTACCGTATATCACATTGCAGTAATCTAACCTTGAAGTTACCAGAGCATAGACAACAGTAATTAGGCTATCCCTGTACAGATAGGGGCGTAGCTGGGTCACCAGCCGAAGCTGATGGAAGGTACTTCGGGCCACTGAGGCCACCTGAGCCTCGAGTGACAGCAAAGGATCCAGGAGTACTCCCAGGCTACAAAGCTACTCCTTCAGAGGAAGTGTAACCCCATCAAGAGCAGGCGACCTCCCAGCCATCTGGTCTTGGTTGGTAAGATGTTGGCAATACTCTTTTTTAACTAGAGCAGCAAAGGAAATATTGTGTGTGTCCCTTCATTGGTTTTAGTAAGGTGGCTGCTGCTATAAAAGGGAAAATACTTGATTTTACAAAGCTGGAAGCTGCTACAGTGGTACCTTGGTTTACGAACTTAATCCGTTCCAGAAGTCTGTTCTTAAACCAAAGTGTTCTTAAACCAAGGCACGCTTTCCCATAGAAAGTAATGCAAAATGAAATTAATCCATTCCAGACTTTTAAAAACAACCCCCAAATCAGCAATTTAACATGAATTTTACTATCTAACAAGACCATTGATCCATAAAATGAAAGCAATAATCAATGTACTGTGCTATAAAATAAATAAAACAGTATTGTAGATGATAAAAATTAAAATTAAATTTTTTTATTACCTGCACTGATGATAGTCATTGTTTGGATGTGAGGCTTTTACCCATTTCCACAGTCACATAATCAGTCAATCAGTAGCTGAAATGGGATCCACACAGATCTCCCCCCCCCCACGCTGCTGGGGGAAATGCTCCCTAGAGTGTGCGCTTCCCGCAGCAGCATGGGGGGGAGTTGCATGTCCGCCAACCAGATGGCTGGCAGGAATGCAGCTTCCCTCCCTTGCAGCTGCGGGAAATGCCATGACAACTCCCTTCTCTGCTTCCAGACAACAGAAGTGTGGCACTCAAAACGGAAGTGCACCACCGAACGGAGTACGTTCATATACAATAAAAAAATTAAAAAATACACAACCCAGAACACTCATTTCCCGGGTTGAAGTGTTTGTAATCCAAAAAGTTCGTTAACTAGGCTGTTCGTAACCCGAGGTACCACTGTAATTGCAAGTTACAGAGTTCTTGAAATGCTGGTACGCCAGTTACTGTTTCTTAGAAATCCCCAATGGTTATTTGTTGCTGATTTTAATTTACAACTACTGTATCTTGTGCTCGCTTTGGCAGCACATAAATTAAAATTGGAACGATACAGAGAAAATTAGCATGGCCCCTGCGGAAGGATGACACGCAAATTCAATTTGACTGTATCTTGCCCTACTAAATTATACTTAGTTGCTATGAACAACTTTACAGAGAAGGACATAACTGAAAATGATTGTTCAAAGGTTGCATGGCATTAGCCAGCCTTGTCTCCCTATTTCCCTCTCCTCTCTACCCACCCCTCCAATTTTCTGATTTAGTCCCATGCAGAATATATTGTATATGGTGTACAGTGGTACCTCATTTTAAGAACAGCCCTGTTTATGAACTGTTTGGTTTACGAACTCCGCAAAACCAGTTTGCGAACTTTACCTCAGTCTAAGAATGGAAGCCGAACAGTGGAAGGGCACCAGTGGCGGGAGGCCTCATTAGGGAAAGCGTGCCTCAGTTTAAGAACGGTTTCAGTTTAAGAACAGACTTCCGGAACGGATTAAGTTCATAAACCAAGGTACCACTGTATTCAATATATATGACTAAAATATGTCTTTTATTGAATTGGAATGTTATAACTTTTGGCACAGATAGTCATAATCTTTTGGCTAAGCTCTGGTCATCTAGCAGCAGCACAAGGGACAGGGTGGATAGATAGAAAAATGGCAGCTCTAGGGTATGAAAGCATATGTGTTCTAACCTGGAATAGGCAGGACAAACAGATAATTCTCTTTAAATGACATCCAGTCTTTTTTGTTGTGTGCAAAGTGGAAAATATTACTGGGACCTGGGAATTACTGGGGAAATCTGCATTTATTCTATATATCTATATCTATAATTACTGCATATAAAATTGTGGGGGGGCACCTGCAAAATTGATGGGAGCCACATCCTTTGTTTTAAAATGTTATACCGTTCGTCACAGATGGTTTTGATTATTGCGTAAATGAGGCCCTGTTGAATTGGTTTAATGAGATGACTAGGTATCCTCGGATCTTACATATGAATTTATTTCTCACTGTTAAACTACTTTAACTTAGAGAATCAGTCAACCCCTTTTTTTGTCTTTGAATACAGAGTGATGGCCCCAAAGAGTCAAATGGAGAAACAGGGAGCTTAATTTAACTGCAAATGAGCTTCATTATTGACACACTCCTTATGTCGAGGGAATGGTGGTAGAAGTGGGGCAGGCATATAATAATACACAATATTTTCTTTCAGAGACATCTGGTCCTCATCACTGACTCTTTCAGTGTCCTGTGAATCTAAATGGGTTTTCACGGTCTATAAACACACACGTCCCCTCTCTTTCTCCTAGTGGAAAATACTTACTGCCTTACTTTATCTGACAGCAGGCAAGAATTTATCTTTGATAATATTTCAGTTTTATTGCTAAGTACCATTCTTGTAAAGCCGCTGAAATAACTTTTGATGCACCAGCTTTGTTAAGGAAAAAAATACTAACAATATGGATAGGCTGGTGATTGCTGTTTCTTTTGTGTGGTGGTGTCCATAGCACTGCATCCTTGTGGAGAAGGAAAAGCAGAAGCTCACAGGGGAGCTATGAAGCATATAGCCATATCATATAAAATTAGCATATTCCATTTGTTTGATAAAAATTTCCCTTGTGCCAGAATGTTGTAGCTCCAGATACCACTTCACCTAGGGAAAACAAAGTGTTAATTATATTCTGTATAATCATAAGCTGCAAAACTTTGAAATGTGTGTGTGTGTGTGTGTGTGTGATAGATATACGATGGTACCTTGGGTTACAGACGCTTCAGGTTACAGACTCCGCTAACCCAGAAATAGTACCTTGGGTTAAGAACTTTACTTCAGGATGAGAACAGAAAACACGGGGTGGGGTGGCGGCGGCAGGCCCCATTAGCTAAAGTGATACCTCAGTTTAAGAACAGACCTCTGGAACGAATTACGTTCTTAACCCGAGGTACCACTGTACAGGATTCAAGGAGAAAACTGCATGAGTGTGAAGGGCTTTGTAAAAATAGTGGAGTGGGTTCTGACAACACTGGCGACCGTATTGCATTTCAGCTTTTTGTCCTTGCAGATCCTCTGTACCCCTTGAAAGGTGCATGACAGGTGGTGGTGCTTGGGGCAGTAAATGATTCTACATCTGTGAATCCCTAGGTTTGGCATGGTTACATTATTTATATTTCAGCCTGCCTTGTGTTTGCTAAGAGAGATACTGGGGCCCTGAAAGAAGAAGTAACTGGCTTCCTACTACCGGTAGTTTCAGCTCCGAATGACACTGTGGGTGGTTAATCTCAGTGCCACTGTGTATGTTGGCTGGTTGCTTGTAGATGCAAGAGACATATAGAGATAGTGATTAATCATAGGTTGCATATTCTGTTTTTTAATGTTGGATGTTTTGTTGTATTTTTATATATGCTGTAAGCTGCCGAGAGTGGCTAGGGAAACCCAGCCAGATGGGTGGGATATAAATAAAATATAATAATAATAATAATGATTATGATGATGTGATTGACCATTCCTGTGACTAGGTACTAACTAGAAGCTATTGGCAAGTGATTTAAGGAGTATTGCCATGGTGTTGGTGTTCTGTTTCATATGTCTCAGCCCCACCTCCCACCAGTGGTCCCATTGGAATATGAGTTGGGAAAGATGATGCTTCCACCAAAAATGACCCATTTTCCTCTGTCCTACTAGGTATCTATCATTTTCTCATTGAGCATGCATAAATTGAAGTTAGGATCACTCTGTTAGCTGCCTAGCTCTGTTTCCTTTGCCAAATGCTGGTGGTGACACACCAAATCTGGTCGCTTCATGCAGGGAGGACTTATGAATCTTTTAGGAACAGGTAACTCAAAGGAATACAAAAGGTTACTTTCTTCCAGCTCATAGAAGCTGATGGGCAAAAGCTATTTCAGGATTTAACAGTGTAGAAGAAAGCTTCTTTGTAGTCCATATATTGTAGATTAAATGTCAGATATAGTTATTAGGTTTCTCAAATTCTGATTTCATTGTTTTGATATGAATCAGAATAATGCACTGAATTTCCTGATGGTATTGGAGATAACTGATCTGAGTGCCTGCCAGTCCTGACAGAAAAGCACTTTGCTAGCTTTTTATTGAAAGACCAAGACTATAACATAAATGCTATTTCAAAGTTTTTATATTGCCTTAGTAAATTGAATTGGTATTCATGCATCATGTAATGCCTGTCTTGAATGCAGGAACAAGAAAGTATTTTATCTAATTTATCTAGCTTTTGTGTTTGCCATTACACACCATACAAATACCTGAGACTAGAATGGACTCAGAAAATGATTGAATATGCGGAACTGGACAATCTATCAGAAAGAATAAAGAGTAAAACAAAGGAAGTATTTCTTTCAAAATGGGAAGTTTTCAAAATTTATTTGAAAAATAGCAATGATAGCTTAAAATCTGTAGCAGCATTTGAATAACTTCAGTAAGAACTTTATGTCAGATGGAAAATCTATGATGGGAAAACATACTTAAAATAAAATTTGTTATAATATGGCAATGAACAACTGAAGAGATAAAGAAGTAAGGAGCAGATGGGAAGTCAGATATATGGTAAAAAAGAATATTTGTTTGTTAATATCATTTATTATATTGCTGTTGTAGATGTGTATGTGCTAGTCTGTTTGTTGGTTTTTTATTTTTAAGCTGTTAGGAGGTGATGGTATTTGTTTATTTGTTTATTTATGTATTTTTCTTTTGTGTGATGTGATAAAATGAATAGGATGCAAAGGAAATAAATAAATAAATAAATAAATAAATAAATTGGGGGGGGGGGAATACCTGAGAAATATATATGATGTAGGTGCAGCACAGGAATACAAGAATATACCAATATCTTATGGAGAGAGAAAACAAAACTAAAGAAAACAATGCTTTTATCTTGCCCAAAGGTAAAGGTAAACTAGTGTTCCCCAAACTTCTGAGTTTATTTGTTAAAGATGTAATGAGGCTCAACCCAAATTCTTAGGAATGTAAATAAAATGAAGTAAAATAAATCAGTATAAAATCCACATTTATTTATAATCAACCACCATTCCTAGGAATTGTAGAATGTAAAAATTCTATGATGCATTGCAGGGGGTTGGACTACATGACAGTTGGGGTCCCTTCCAACTTTATGATTCTATGATCATATAAAAAAGGAAACTAAACAACTGAAAAATAATAATACCCGTATACATTTTTAGCAATAAAACAGCATGATATGAGAATACTGTAATATTGTGGAATCAGCTTATTAAATGCAGAGGTTATTCATTGGCTAAGAAGATGCACTCTGTACATGCTTGTGCTCTTTATTTATGAGGCTCATAGTTCCTTGTTAATTTGATTGCACTATACATCCTAAACTGGTTGTCAACCTCAGGCCTTTTTCTACCTCTTTTGACCCTCAACCCCAGGGGGTCAGTAGGCCTATATGTTGGCAAACCCAAGTAGACAAGCTAATAAGTTATTGGCTTCTCTACCACTTATAACACATTTTATGATTGCTCTGTGGTATCTAACACACCAACTACCTGTATCTGTACAAATATACCACAAGAAGCAGTAGCAACCTTTCATTAAATAGTTGTATTTACAAGTAACCTGATGGGCTAGTAATGGATTTGATTTTACAGTGTCATAAATGTGAGGTGGAAAGGCTTTTGCCACAAGGAGAAAGTACCTCTGTGGACAAACCTTAAGGGTATGCTGTGATTATCTCCAGTTTAACATATAAATAAAATCTCATTGTGAGTCAGACAAATCCCTCCCTTCCCTCCCAGTGCAGATTGTTCCCCACAGAACAGTTTGCTGTGCTTTATCTAGTGTAATTAAATGTCGATTAATAGCTCCTCCTTTCCTTACTTTAGATACTGTAATTTAATTAAGGGTTTGTCCCATTGTTGGCTTCTGTGTTAGTGTAGTTTTGCTGAATGCAAGGTCTCTAGCCTGAGGAACTGCTGTTTGGATGGTGGGGAGTCAAATAACGGAGAGATGAGAGAACCTGTATGTCTTAGGGTAATAAACTGGGAGGCTGAATCTTTTGGATTTAAATTTGCTTGAAGGAGATAACTGTTTGGAGAGAGAAAATGCCCACAGATAAGAAGAGAAGTTGCTTTGACAGGAACCAGTAAAGGTAAATGGACCCCTGATCATTGGGTCCAGTCACAGACAACTCTGGGGTTGCAGTGCTCATCTCGCTTTACTGGCCGAGGGAGCCGGCATACAGCTTCCGGGTCATGTGGCCAGCATGACTAAGCTGCAGCACACGGAAACGCCGTTTACCTTCCCGCCGGAGTGGTACCTATATATCTACTTGCATTTTGATGTGCTTTTGAACTGCTAGGTTGGCAGAAGCAGGGACCAAGCAACGGGAGCTCACCCTGTTGCGGGGATTCGAACCGCCGACCTTCTGATCGGCAAGCCCTAGGCTATGTGGTTTAGACAGGAACCAGTAGCAACAGTCAAAACTAAGAGGTTCCTAGAAGGACCATTTAGGATGTAGATGACAGAAGGCAGCATGCAGGTCTTTGTGTGCTTTCTGACTGGTAGCCCAGTCTTTGTTGCATTCCCCTCTTTCTGTTTTTTCATAGTAGTGCAAATAACTAGATGACCATATACCAGTACAGTCAGTTGTGTGAACCTTTTCAAGTGATCTAATAACAAAGGATCATAATAGATGACCCAACTGTTAAAAACATCTTTTAAGATAGTCTACTTAAGTTGTCACCACCACCCAACACATGCAGACATACTTGTGGGGGATGGGAGAGAAAACCCATAGGAGAGGATGACAAAGGGAGTACATGTTCTAAGCACTGAAAACCAAATCCAACAAAAATTATAACCAGAAAATTCTGTAGAGCAGACAGAACTTTAGTAAAAATTTGAGCTTCTGAGGTAAGAACACATTACAGTAATGGATGTTAATATTAGGGATTCCATTTCTGGTGCTAAGATTTTTACTTCAGGAGATATCCTTTCAATGTGTGTTGCAGGATGTACAGACACAGCTGTTTTGTTTTCAAACATGTGCAAGGGCTAAAGTAAAGCCAAGACCATATACCATCATGCTGCCTCTTAAAAGTAGTTCAGTATCACCTTGGCCACCCTTCTTATATCTCTACTTGTCTGATCCCTTCAATCTTGATAGGGTTTTTTAAGAAATGCGGTCTACAGCAAGACTGCAATGTTTATTCTGTGCTATTCAGAGAAGCGGTTGTGTTGTGAATGGCACTGTGATGTTCAGGGACAAAGTCCAGTTCTTTAAGGGGAGGGGAAGCTCCAACCTGTGGACTGAATGTGGCCCTTTAGGCCTCTCTGTCCAGCCCTCAGGTTTTTCTCCAGGCCATGTCACATCACACCTTGCTCTTTACCCTCCTAGAATGCTCTTGCTAGGCTGGAATGCATCCTTGAAGTGTGGTAATGCCTCTTGCTTGCCTGGATGAACTTGTGTGCATGGAAACCTGCCTTTTGTGTGGCTGGAATGTAGCCAACTGTACAAAGGAAAGAGTCCCACCTATTATCGATATTCTGTCCCTTTTGACTCTGGTCCTTCCCACCACTGACATGTGGTCCACAGGAGGTTGCCCATGAAGGAATATGGCTCTCGGGCTGATTGGTTTTCCAATCCTGCTTTTAAAATATCCTTCAATGATCCTGGGTGTTGCTGCTTCTAACTCTCCACTCCCTTGACCTCCTACCTTTAAGGCCATTGTTTTTGTTTTCATTCCTTTACTCTTTATTGTGGCTTCTGTGAATATCATAGATGTATCTCCCTTTAACTTGTTTCCCACAGAACAAAGGGGAGTATGTATCATGCATTGACATATGCCACCATATTGGAAATGCAAGCCATGATGACTTTTGACTCTCAGGACATACTGAATGCTGGAAACACAATGAAAGAAGCTCAAGCCATATGTCAGAAGTAAGCACAGAGAATTGTTCTACATGGTCAAAAGCATAGAATAAGTACATTAGACAGCTTTGCAACAGTAAGAATTAAGAAAATGTTTTAGTAAAGGAAAAATGCTAAAGGATTCTTAGAAACCTTCATGTGCCACCAAGAATTTTTGACAGTTGGTTTCCACCATGTATAAATGCAGTCATCTACATGGAAGTCAAAAGGTATAATTGTACATGCACTTCACCTACATATGACCACTTGTAAGCCATTTGGGAAATATTTATTTATTGTCATGCAGCCAAAATGACAATTGTGGGACTATAAACACTATAGAATAACATACCACTTTAAACAGAGATTAATGTTTATGTCAGAAAATGTTTGAGGTGACCACATAAAGGCATTGAGTCCCAACTGTTGTTAGTCAGAAATTTTAACACATCAAATATAATGGCAAAATTTAGTATTGAAATAGATAATTGAAACCTTTAATTATACATACAGCCTTTTCTTAAATTACTTCGAGCATAAGAATATATTGTTCTGTGTACTTGGCATTTTGCAGAGTAATAAATTAAAATTTCAAGTCTGTAATCTCCTTGGATTGGAATCTAAGTTTTGATAGAGTGGAGGAAAAGCACTGAAATAAAAAAAAAGGTGTTGGAGCAAGAATATATGCAAATATAGTTTAGATGTACTGTACTTAGGCTCCATTCCTGTGTCTATTTAGGAGATGGGAGTAAGCACCATTCAGCTGTTGGACTTGCTTTTGATAATACATGCATAAGAATGCATAAGATTGCATTGTTAGGCTTAGTTTTTGAAGGCCAATATGACTAAAGGGCTTTGTCAATGTGTTCTACGTTTCTAGCCTCTCTTGTTTTTATGTAGGTTTCGGAAGAAATCCACCGTGGCCGATTCATTCAACAATTTAGTGCACAGACGCAATGTTGACCAATTAACGGAAGGTAAAAAATAAACAAAAATAAACATTAGCTCCTGTTTCTGTCCACATGACTGCCTGGTAAAATAAATAAATATTCACCTGGTGCTTAACAGCTCAAGGGTGGGCAGCTGGCAAGCCTCTGTGGGGAAAGAATTGCGTAGGTGGGAAGCCATAACTGGAAAGGTCACCACCTGCCTAATTTTCGAAAACAAGGGCATCCAGGCAATAGCCTTAATAGAACATCCTAACGTGGACATTTTTGAGGTGTGCTTGTATTATAATGTGGAAGATTGTAGTGGTTATGATGACACTGTTCCATTTGGTGGTGGAGCTTTCCTGCTATTCACTTCATATCTTTTTTTCCCCTCTCCCCCTTTTTAAAAAGAGGAAATTCATGCAGAAATTTGCTATGCCGAATGTTTGCTTCAGAGAGCTGCTCTTACATTCCTTCAGGTAAGAGCATTTGTTTTTGGAACATTGTTGTGAAAACAGAAATGTGAGGCCTCAATAAGGCCGTGGTTACTGAGATCACAGTGAGTTGGGCAGGTGATGTGAATAAGAATCTCTTTCTTCGTACACCCACACCATGCAGCTTTGCTTTTATGCATTTTGCATAACATGTAGCTTCTCACACACCGAGAAGCAAGTTTAATTAGGAAGTCAGGATGTTTCCAGTTCATACTATGGGGACTTAATAAATCATTAGGTAACTGAGTGGAAGAGTACTTCAGCTGGTACAGTATTCTTAGTATTTTTATTTTCAGCCTAGTGGATATCTTATGGGATATGGATAATGGGCAGAGGGGAGTAGCTGAAGCTTTCTGGTTCTCAGAATCTCATATTGTCTAATGCTGCACTCATGTAAGAGAGGACTGGATAGCTTGCTAAAACTCCACATTTGCAGAGATGTATACAGCTTCATTTGCAGGCTTATTCTCATTTCATTTCACATGCATGAGCAACTACTTGTAAATTAAAGGGAGTACCATATTTTAGTTATTACCTTTTTGTAAGTAGGCTAGCTTATTTTTTGTAAAGCAAATTCCATTTAACCTCTCTTAAAGGCAGCCTTGAATCTCAAGGTTTCCTGTCACTCTTTGTGAAACAAGGGATGGGTGGGAATCTCATTGAAACTATGGAACCAATCCTTTTCTTAAGAAATAATAACTGTTGTATTATCTTATTCTATTTTGTTTTTCCCACGTTTTGGAAAGATAACTGCTACACCCATCCTCTTTAATCAAAAACAAAAAGCAAAACTGAACTGAATTTGAAATACCCATCTCTTACTACAACCTAGATATGGCACCAAGTGACACCACATGATTTTCACTTGCAGCATCACCCTGGGGTAACTGCTATACTGTACTTAACAAATGGGGAGTATCTCCCTTGAATTGCCACTGTCCTGCCCCATTATTTGTATCTGTAGCAAAGTGGGGTACTTTTGTTTTTTTAAAAATACAAAAGTAAGCAATGTGTGGCCTATGAGCCACATTCTACTCACTAGTGGTATTCTTAGCCCATGCTACAATGTCTATTTTGTTTCTTCATATTCTCCCTTTTCCTGACTTGAAGTATGGAGTGTTGGAACAAAGCTTGGGTTAATCAAATATGTTCTGTACGTAGCATGATGCTACCTCCTCCTGGAAAGGGAGCACAGTATAACTTTCAATTCTTGTTGCTGTTTCAGAGGACATGTAGAAAATTTAAACTTTTTATTGTTAATAACATTTTCAGCTCAGCAGAATACATTGATAGCCATATTCATTCACAGCTCTAAAGGCCATCCTAGACAAGATTAGCATTACATGACTTACTTTTTAAAGGTTATCCAGATTGAGACCCCTATCCATCACTCCAGGCTCATCATCTGCATAAGGTCCTCCCACACTTGCAGTTTAGTTTTTTTTAAAAAAAGCTATTTACATAGCTTGTTATCGTGTGGGTGGTGTCTTCTCTGGTTTGGCCCTAATATATCTCTCTTGGAGTCGACTTTTCCTCTCCTTTTCCCAGAGTTCCCTTTGGCTGCTCTCAAAGAGCCAGTGACAGATTCATAGCCAACGAAGGGAAAACTCGTGGCAGAATCTAATTACTTTTCACAGAAATTTCTTTGTCCTCGATTTGAGACGGAGACAGCTTTTTGGATCCTTATCAAACTCTACAGTGCCAAGGTGGCCTGGTTACATTTTGCAAGTTCAATTCAGTTGAACACTGTTCCTGATACCTGCTTTCTCTAAGGTTTCTGATGCCTTTGCAGGTGTCCAGCATGTGTCTTGGATTAGCTAAAGCTGGAGGCCCCATGCTAATTATTCGTAGTCCAAATCATTACAAAGCCTATGTAGAAACAGTGGCTTTTGTGCAAAATCAGTGATAATAGGTTCTTCTCAAATGAAATACTTCCTGTTTCATTTTTCTAGGGTTAATTAACAAGGAATACTACTATTCTGCTTCTGTTTTACTTGATGTATCCAAATTAAGGGCTAGAGTTTTGAAATTTGTGTTAGGTATTTAACAAGATCAAAATTTTAAAGATGGTTTTTAAAAAAAGGTATATGTGCATGTATTAGAAAAAGTCAGAGCTTTAAGTATTTACCAGTCTAGATTTTGTAACTAACTTTTTGTCATTGTCACCAAAAGCAAGAGGATTTTCATGTACACGTATGCTGAAATGTATGATCTATTGTATTTTCCTTAGGATGAAAACATGGTTAGCTTTATCAAAGGCAGCATCAAACTCAGAAACAGTTATCAAACATATAGGTTTGTAGCATTTTAATATATATTTTTACAATTATTATGTTCCAGGCATCCATCCAAATCAAAAGTTATTGCTTATTATGTTTGGTGCTCTGCACTTCTCAGGCTTCACTCTAGTCTAAATTGATTCTGGCTGGTATTTTATTTTATTTTATTTTAATCAATGAATCAATCAATCTAATGTATTTATATCCTGCACTTTCAAAGTAAAAACTCTCATAAGGCAGCATAGAGTGGTTACTAATAAATACAATATATGAATCTAAAAACAGAACCAGTAAACTCACAGTTGAAACAATAGCAATGAATCACAAAGATAAGTGAGGCCATGAATAAAAATCTGAGTGGAATAAACTTTTTATTTTTACTGCTCTTTAAAATCACCAGCAAGTGGATGATGTGCACCTCCCCCCCCCGGGGGGGGGGAGGGAATTCCAAAGATGCAAGGCCATCTCTGGTACTCTCTTCATACTGTGGGTATTGGGTAAATGGTATATATGCAGTAGCTCTTATTGTCATGTATTTCAAAGTGCTAGACCATGATTGGTATTAGAACTGGATTACATTCTGGGTTTTAATAAGATATTTTGCTTTGATAGGGAGCTGGACAGTCTAATACATTCTCCCCACTATGTTAAAGGAGAAAATCATCCCCATTTTGAAGGTGGCGTAAAGCTAGGAGTTGGGGCATTTAATCTGGTATGTATCACAGTTTTTTTGTATACATTGTTCTGGCTAGGGAGTTGTATTCCACCATCTGGCTTTATATTTGACTGTTCAAGAGATTATTTGAAGTTGGCATCTTTTACGTAAGAATTGGTTCCAGCGGCTGAAAATACTGCTGTGTGGTAGTAGCTCCATGTAGTGGCTATAAAATTTTATGAGCTGCTTTCTTATGAGATTTTCCACCTGTAACTCTCTCACTGCTCTGGCTGCCAGTTTGCAACTGAGCCATATTTAAGGCCCATGTACTGGCTTAGAAGGCTCTAAACAACTTGAGATCAGGCTATTTTAGGGAGTGCCTTCTTCAGTATCAACCTGCCTGGCTGTTGAGGTATGCGAGTAAGGCCTTCCTGATTGTATTGTGGCCTGCAGCAGAAGGGCCAACTCTCAGTGGTAGAGCATCAAGTTTGCTTGCAGAAGGTCCCAGGTTCAGTCCTCAGCATCTCCAGGTGGGATTGGGAGAGAAAGTACTGAGTTAGATGGACCAATGGTCTGACTCAATATAAGGCAACTTCCAGGGTGAGCCTTCTCTGTGGAACCAGAATAACCTCTGAGTTATGACCGGCTAGCATTTTAGTGCTTGCTTAAAGCCACTTTACTTCCCAAGCTTTTAATGGTGGTTTGTACTTAATTTGTCATGATGGTTAATTGTTTTATGATTATTATCGTATATGTGCTGGTTTTATTTGGTTTTATGTTGTACAATGCTTTGTGATTTTTAACAAAAAGTGGTATAAAAGTACTTAACATAAATTATCCATGTCATGCCTGTCATGCTTCCCTGGAATGTGTAGGGCTCTTGTCTAGTGTTCAGGTGTCTATAGCTACAACATTCAATATGAGAAACTTGTCAATTTTTAAGAGGCATAATAGAATCTAGTAGTTCTCACTATAATTTCCTGTATGCTTTTCACCTGGGCAAATTTTGTCACAAGATACCAATTATGCAGAACATTTAGGCTACAGTGATTAAAATCACAAGCACTTCAGAAATGAATTAAGACGTGTGAAGGAGTGAAGGCCTTTTCAGGGAGGAAATGTGTGAAACCTTACAACATGTGCTTGAAGCTCAAACTCAACAAGTTTGCAAGAGCTATATTTGTCATACTGGAAATGCTCAGATTATTCTATTATATATAGCTTGTTTCTTTCCAGTACAGTGGTACCTCGGGTTAAGAACTTAATTCATTCTGGAGGTCTGTTCTTAACCTGAAACTGTTCTTAACCTGAAACACCACTTTAGCTAATGGGGCCTCCCGCTGCCGCTGTGCCACCAGCACACGATTTCTGTTCTCATCCTGAAGCAAAGTTCTTAACCCGAGGTACTATTTCTGGGTTAGCGGAGTCTGTAACCTGAAGCGTCTGTAACCCAAGGTACCACTGTAATCAGAATGTTATAAGGGCAGCATTATGTATTGAAGAGCTACTGTGCTGATGAAAAGCTTTTATGATATTGCAATTTTAATTTGCAGAAAGGTTCCCTCCATTATGACCCTTCTGATTTTATATTTTATATAAGTATCTGCTTGTGAGGTACTTGTGAGCTGTTTGTAGAATTTACAGGGGCTAACTACGGTAACTACAACTTATATTAATTATGTGATTAGCAATTGCACCGTGGTTTTTAACAATGCAAATATTGGGAGTAGGGGGTGGTAGTGTCATCTGCACCTTCAGTATGCAAGGAAGTAACATTTAAGTCTTCCCTCTCTAGTAACACTTTATCCTCCTTTATTAGAAATTGGTGCTGATGGGATTTTTTTTTCTAATAGTGATTGCTACTCACAGTCTAATTTTTCTTGAACACCGCTGGAGAGAGAAGGCTTAGCAGCCCCCACCCATTTGTGCTGCATTGTTGATTACACCCCCCCCCCGCCTAGTGTATCATTTTTTAAAACCCACAAGTCAATTGCTAATTGCATCACTAAAGTACAGTAACACATAGCTAGGCTCATAGTTTGCGCATGTGTAGTATTATAAGCTCATGTGTTCAGTAACAGAGGAGTAACTTTGCATGCTCGTCCCCTGATGTTTATTCAAATATCTGTGGGGTGGGTGTTTTGCATGTTTAGTTGTACATACAGAGGGTTTCCTGTTGCTGAACCATGATTTTTACTCAATAATGCCCAGTAGGGCTCCAGGTATAAGTACATCAGATGTCAAGATTTTCCTTTATAAAGGTGACTTGAACAAAAATAACAGAAGTGGCTCCTTCATACTGGAATCTTCTTTTCTGATGTTTCAGCTCAATGCTTTTTTTCTAAAAAAATATGTTTAGGGGTACTCTCATTTTCCTATTCGTATTAAAATACTGCCCTTCAATGAGGTCAAATTTAGATTCACAAAATGTTTAGGGGTATGCGTTCCCCCGCGTACCCCCCCCCCCAGAAAAATCACTGGTTCAGCTTCGTTTGTTAAGCTTATTTCCAAAATAATAAGACTGTAAGGCACTGCTTTATAATGCTGCTTTCATAATGAAAGAAGGAAGAGCAAAAACACACCCAGAAAAACTACCCTGCCTACTGTTTGACCTTCCTCACCACCATGGCAGATTGTAATTACCAACCTCACAAGTTTGTTACCTGGTAGAGATGTGTTTTCTCCATTCTGGTGTAAGATGACTTGACCCATGACTTGCTCATCTCTAACTGGCCCAGGGGTGTGGAGGCATTGAGCATCTCCCCACCCCTGTCCCATTATTTCTTGTGCTGACATAGGAACTCTCCACATTATGTGTATATAATATGCCTTAGGAGAGTTTGCCCTAAAATATGGCTTAAATATGTAGTACTAAATAAACTAACAAATAAGAAATAATTGCATTGTGCTCAGTGCTATGGAGGGGTGTGTGGTATGGCAAACATGACATATGGAGGCCATTTTAAGTGAGCTTGATATGAAACTTGTTCTGCTCCTTTTATTTGTAAAAGATCTTTTCTGAGATGTTGCAGGTAAAATAAATGTATATCTATATATAATTTTCTTCCCACAATTTTTCTTTGGTTTTTATTTCTATAGACTTTGTCTATGTTACCATCAAGGATTGTACGGTTACTGGAGTTTGTTGGGTTTTCAGGAAGTAAGGCAAGTATATGTTTGTTTATGTTGTTTCATTTATTAAAATCTTTTATATGCCACCTGTCATTTCAAAAGACATACCAATAACAAAATACAATAATAAAAATCCTATAAATAAAAACCCGTAAAACATCAATATTGATTGCAGTAGCCAGAAATGCCAGGAGTCAGTATTAGCGGTCAGCAAATACCTGGATAAATTAGTACATTTTTAGTTGCACCCCATAGTTGGCCCCCAAATGCTCTCTAAGCTAATATTATTTCACTGTGAACATTTAGTCGGCATCTATATAGTACAGATAAAACTAAGAACTGCTACACATACACAAACAAACAAAAAATTACAGTAAGTGTGGCAAACACACTTTCTACTGCACATGTTTACTTTCAAAAAATTGCATCTTAGGTCACATGACATTTCTTTTCACATTCATTGTATGTGTTGTGTAAAAACTTCCCTCACCCCCACCCCGAGCCACAATGTAAAATTACCATTTGGGGATATAATTAAGGTAGATCGTCTTGGAGGAATTTTCACTGAATTGTGTTTAGTACACAAAAGGAATTTAAAAGGGCAGAATATAATGTAAGAATTCAAGAGAAATTAGATTAGAAGGAAGTGAACATATAAGACCAAGGTACAGATGACATTCATTGCTTTAATGTAATTAGACAGTGGAACCCCGGGTTACCCACGCGATCCGTTCCGGGTTGCCGTATGTAACGTGGGTGTGCGTAACTCTAATGCACGCAAAAAACCGAAAAACTGGAGGTCACGTGATTTGAGCACTTCTGCGCATGCGCAAAGTGCTCAGAAGCTTTTTGTGCATCTGGCGGTCGCACGCGCTCCCGCGTGCTCCAGAAAACACTTCGGGGGGGGGCGGGAGTGCATATCCCGAATGTACGCAACATGGAGCATATGCAACATGAGGTATGACTGTACATGTATTCAGTTATGTGCCCTGGATAACGAAAAAATTCCCTTTGGAGCTGTTTTCTATTTCAAGAGAAGTCTTCACTGGCACAAATGGAAACTTTCCTTAGAATGCAAGTAGCAGCTTTAGGGAAACTATTTTTGTTAGGACCATGACAGGATGGAGAGTGAATTAAACTCTCCCTTTCTATGCTCGAGATTCCCCTTTGCTGTATCTACATAATCAGAAATGTGCATGTTAATGAATATAGGAACCATTATCCTTTCTGCAGTGCAGAAGGCCATTTTACACATTTACATGACCTTGTATGGGTAGAGCTTTTATTGTCATTTGAGAACTGCAGTGATTTCATGTTACATGCAAGTGGTTTTCTAGCAGTAGATTTAAAATCCATTTGTGATAGGCGGAGGACCTGTTCTTTTAGAATGATACGGTAAAGCTATAGCTGTGCATCATTTCTAGTAAGTGGCGCATAAATTTAGTTAACTAAATAAAATAAAATAAAAAGGAAAGGAATGCCGTGTACACACCACATACTTAAGCATGTTGCACACCACCAAAGAATCCCGAGAACTATAGTTTCGAAAGGGTGCTGGGAATTGTAGTTCTGTGAGGGCTAAACTGCAGTTCCCAAGACTGTTGATGAGGGGGAATGTACTTTAACTGTCTGGTGTCAATATAGCTTGCAATATAGTTTGCAGGTAGAGAAACTTGTATTGGGCAAGTCATCATTAATCCCCCAGCTAGGCTAAATAGGAAATAAGAAAATAGGATGACCCTGCATTTTCTTTTTTCTTTTTTTAAAGTAAGTTGGCAGCGAATGCATTTAGAATGAGATGGATTGATTTGTGAAAAGAAATTAAAGAAGGATTGTGGGCATGGGAAGGGGCTTCCCTGGATATGTTACACTCAAGATACCCCAGCCCTACCTTTCTTAGGAAGTTTCCCTGTGATGCGGGGGAAGAACCCTTGGTATAATCCCATAAACATGACTGTTGAAAACTTCTCTATTCTGTCAGGCCTATGAAGGTGATGAAGAGCACATACCCTTTTTGTTGCAGGAGCTGTTGCTATTGTTGCTGTTAATATTTTGGATTTTTATTTTGGATCTTGTGATTTATGTTGTTCAGTTTGGTTGTGCACTTTCTGATGTTTTGTTTATTATGATTACTTTTGCTATTTTTGTAGTTGTGTAGAAAATCTTTATGTTATAAGCTGCCTTGAGCATATCTTTAACTTTGGAAAGGCGGCATACAAATAAAATATTTAATAAAATAAAATAAAATGATTGATTTTTTGATAATATAGAACAACATAGAACCAACACTTTAATTTTCCTACCACGTAATTGTGGAAAAGAAATGCCTCAGCAGTGCTAAATGTCTCTGCTGTGGGGGAAAAAATCCCTGTATTTCAAATATATATTCCACCTATCTGTTAATGCTGTCTGTTGACAACAAATAAAGAATACTGGCTACTTTCTGACCAATGTAGCTAATGAATTCCTGGAGTAATAGTTTGCTGAACCAGTAGAGATCATGAGATGAGAAAGGCAGCACTGTGACTTCAGTATCTTAAGAGATTTATAATTAAGAAATTGTGACTTGCAAGGTTGAACAAAGTTTTCTTATTAACTCATTTCCATTTGCTTTGTTTAATGAAGATCAAAAATAGTCATAGGGAATTACTAAGCACACCCACTGAAAATTGTGAACACTGCCTTTTCTTCTTTGTGTTCCATACATTGTGTATATGCCCTGTGTATTTCAGGAAACTTGTATGAAAGAATCCATTTAGCAGGAATGATTGATTCAGGACATTCATTTGGGCGTAAGTTTCCTCTTTGGAAACTGATCTAAGATGCTATTGGATTAACTTTCCCAAACTCTATACGGCTACCAACACACACTTAACTTGGGAGTAAGAGTAAGAGTGGAATTAGATGGTACATGCTAACATGATAACGCCTGAACTGTTTTTGATTTGAGGCATTTTAGAATGGAAAAACACTGGGAAATGTGGGCTGCTTCACCTTTTCCCACCTTCTAATTTTCCACTGCAACTTCCCCCTTTGTACTGCTTTCAACACCAGAGCTCCAGCTTTATTCATCTATCTATTTGAATATTTTTATCTTGCATTTTGATCCAGCAGATCTACAGAGCTGTTCCATCACAAATAAAAAATCCAAATATAGTTAATAGTCAACAGTGAGAATGAAAGCAGCCCCCCTCCCGCCACCAGCAACCGCCCTACTAATTAAGTGAAAGTGTAAAAAATTAAATGTCTCTTTCCACCAAGTGGGATGGGGGAGCATGTTTATAGTTTGCAAATTTCAGAATATCCAAAAGATCTATAAGGCTCACTCACCACATTCAGTCAGATTCTGAGCTGGAGGCACATGGAGAGGGAAGGATGGAAAGTGGAAGGTAATACATTTCCAAGACTTAATCTCCTTCCAGGTCAAGACTGTATTTTCTGGGCCTCTTTCTCCCAGCTCTTTAATGAAGCTCCCGGTGTGTAAGGACAGGTGTGCATTTAGAATATGTCGTCCCTCTTGGCTCTTTTGTATAAATGTAATGGAGGAAAGAATGGAGCATCTCTTCAAAAGCATGCCTTGTTCAGTCTAAAAAAATGGCATCTGTGGTAGATTGATGGGAATTGTAGAGATCAGCCCTTTATTGCCATAGGTGGAGCAAGTAATGGGATCAGGTGTTGTGGTACTGAAGTGATGGGGAAGTTTGGCAGATGCTGAGTGGGACAATGCTGGGAAGAGGAAAGAGGGTGACTAGAATAAAGGAAGAAGAGAGATGAGTCAGGAAATGAGTAGTGGCAAGTCATGGCAATACGTTGTGCCCTTTGTGTGACCTAATGGTGCATCTTCTATGGGAAACACATGTTAATTGCTATTGCATTTTCTGTAACCACTACTTCGTTCATTTGGTGTTTTGTGAAAGAGATGTCTGATAACTTTATTAGGCACTATGGTAACATACATTGATATTGTTCTCCTGTACTAGCTGAGTAAACCAATTTAACTTTCTGTATTGGAAGATACTTATCTTCTCTCTTTAGTTACAGTGGAACAAATAGAGCAAACCACAGGTGTAATTAATTTACAACCATTTATCTGACTGTGATGCAGGAACATGGTCTGCGACAGCTTCAAGAGGGAGCCTCAGTGTACAGCTTTAGGTCCGTGCTGTGCACTATGCTACTGCTCTGCTACCATACCTTCATGACTTTTGTGCTAGGTAGGATTCATTTTCTTCTCTAAATGTTGACCCTTCATACATCAAAAATGGCATGGAGATAGGAAAGAGTTATGTTCATCGCAAAGCTGGTTGTGAATTACTTATTCAAAATAGCTGTAGCATTTTTCATGTGTGACTTAATTCTTCACAAACTTTTATTTTCTTCAAGAAACACTTGGCTGCTTAAGATGGATATGATATATGCATAGCTCATCCCAAAATTAGGTTTAAAACATATAGACAGTTTTTGAGCCAGGCTAATCCTAGCAGTTTAAACAGAAATATAACATTATGAACTATAAATGCAAGCATTTTGTCAGGTGTTTGCTGTTCCCCTAACCACTCTTTAACTTATTTTAAAAACCTTTGCACAGGTCTTCCTGGTCACTGGGATCAGATGATAAGAGGCCTTTATAGGGATGCAGCTTTAAGAAGCTTGGGGTTGCTGATTCTTCCTGCCCATAGCTTCAGTTTTACAGAATCCCTCCCCAGTGAAACCTGTAAATGCCCAAACTTGTTTTAATGAGTTGCCTAAAAGTCAATAATCTTCGGACTATTTAGGAGCTGCTCAGTTTTGATGAGAATTCCCCTGTAATCATTTGCTTTTAATATTTTTGTGTCACCATTATTTTTGAGCTAAATTAATGTTTATATTTGGCCTTGAGAGAAAGTATGGAAAGGACTCGCAATGTAAACTAAGTCTGGGCTACCCTCACTTTCTAATTCTTTGTTCTCCCAATTAATTTAGGGACAGGAAAAGGAAATGTTGAAGAAGCAGAGAAACTTCTTAAGCCTTACTTGGCTCGATATCCAAAAGTAAGATAGATCTTTAAAAGCCTGATATGTGTACCAGTGTAATATCTCACATAGAAATTGTTGCCAATGCTTTTTCTTGATTCTATTCCAGGGATCCATATTCCTGTTTTTTGCAGGGAGAATAGAAACAATAAGAGGCAATGTTGATGGAGTAAGTAATTAGTTTTTATCCTTCACCTACCTTCCTTGGGGATTGAGAAATCTTTGGCCTTATGACCATGCCACAGTTCCTGGTGGGTTTTGCTCTCTGCAACACAGTACTTGGCTGTTCTAAGAGTGACAAATGCATGTTGGTCTGAAAGAAGTAAAAGTGCATGCAACTGGTTGGCCTGGCAGATTTGATAAGAAGGATTAAATAAAGATTGTAAGCAAGTCACGGTAGAAAAGCAAGGCTATTTGCCATCATATTTTCTAAATGAACCTGAATATGAAGGACATCTTCAGAGGTCCTTTCCCACTGGTGCAACCCTGTCTTTGGATGAGATGCCCTTCAGCTGTAATGTCACTGCTGTGCACTACCTTCCCCACCTGGTGCAGTGCCTGACATTTTTTCAGCAACAGGTGAAAACCTTTTTATTTGCCTAGGCATTTTAAATCATTTGGGCCTTCTGGCTTTAGATTTTGGACTGGTTACAACTATTGCTGCTCTGCTGTGTGAGTGTAGTGGTGGGTTTTAAAACTTTTATTATTTTAACTTCATGCAAGCCTCTGAGCTTTAAAAGTAGAATATAAATACTTAAATAAATGGAGCATCTATTATTGTTAGGTACTGGGCAGAAACAACACTAAATTACTACTAAACTGTGAATTGGCTCTTGGTTTGAGAACCAATATGATGTGATAGTGAGACCCAGATTCAAAGCTGCATTCAACCTCGAACCTCACTGAGTGCTTTTGGGTTAGTATTTTCTCACTCAGCCTAACCTATCTCACAGTGTAGGAGGTGTGGAAGTATATATGCCCCCTGAACTACTTGGAGGAAGTGTAGCATCAAAATTGAATTAAAAGTAAGAAATAACGTTTCTAAGCAAAGTTGTTGATATCTTGTGCTATTTCTGTCTCCCCCTTTCAGGGGGACACAGACTGTCAGAATTGACTGTAGTACGTGATTGACACAGGAACAGTAGTGTATGGCTTCTGGCCTGAGTGCATGCTTGACAAGGATATTCAAAAGCTGTGCTGACATTTTTGAATGAGGGTTGTAGTCTTTTAAGGTTTTCTTTTGATTTTGTAGGCCATCAAAAGGTTTGAAGAATGTTGTGAATCCCAGCAGAATTGGAAACAGTTTCATCACATGTGCTATTGGGAACTCATGTGGTGCTTCACATACAAACGTCAGTGGAAGATGGCATACTTCTACGCAGATCTACTCAGCAAAGAGAACACCTGGTCAAAGGTGAGTACAAGGAAGATGTGCTGATGAGCATATCTGATAAAGAAAGGTAATGTTATGGTGTGATTTGGATCAATCAGTTTTTGAGTAGACTTATTCCAGGTAGACATTAAAATATGATTGAAAGGCCACTGAAGATATAAAACAATGCCATTCCTAGTTGTACTTTAGTAGCAGACACTTTGTCCTCTTAATCAAGCTCAAGTGGCATATGCCGTTGTATAGAGCCAGAGTCCTTGAGAGGCCTGTAGCTTTGGTCTTCTCTCTTAATCTGAGTTGTTCAGTAAGCGTATGAAGAGAAGCCATGTCTGCTGGCTCATTTCCACTGTGTCCCAGATTGCTATCTTTTTAATATCCCCCAAAGAAGTGATTGCTTTCCATTGAGAAAGTTTAGGGGCTTCTGGTGGAAATTGTCTCCATTTTTATACATTTGATCAGCTTAACCTGTCCAGGTCTGCCTTTTGTAATATCCCAAATCTTTCTTCTCCCTTCAGGCAGCTTGTTTTGATAATAAATGTGTGTTCAATTTCCTGTGTAGGAATCCTGTCTCGCTCAGATAGCAAGATGTGTACTCTTGTGTTGTCTAGAAAAAAAGGCTCATATTTGCATGAAATTTGAAAGCCTTCTGTGCTTTTGCTTACTCTTCAATAATTGGGTAGTTTTTCTGTTTTTCTGTTCTCTGATTGACTTGCTAAAAGCCTTTCTTTGCTAAATGTCTCACAGCAGAACCAACTGCTGCTTTGGCAGGAGAAATTCCAGTTGGCTGTGGGGTAGATGTTCTGCTTCTCTTTTGTTCTGAGACAACATGTGTCTTCATTTTGAAGTGGCTTGAATAAATGAGTAGTTAAAACTGTGTAAGTTTGGGCTACTTCTGACAGTAAGATATTGAGCTGGGCAGTATAGGAATCTTGTATTATTATACTTAGTCATTTGTGTTTCCCATTTTTATAAGTTTCTTCCCCTTATGCGTTTAAAATGCTATGTAAATCAGGATTTTCTTACATAAATTCAATTTTACTTTTTCATGGGATAATGTGCCTGGCAGGGTGGGGGTGGGGGAGGGGGTTGCGAAATATATTGCTAGTGGGTCTTGCTACCTGATTTGGACACTTAGAACATATTAGCCCTATTGACGTGTTATAGTAAATGCAGTTGCAGCAAGGCTTAGTTCCTACTGACAATGGGTAAACCTTTGTCTTGACTGTACTACTTTAAACTACAAGTGAGTGCTCACGTGCCTGAATGCTTTTCAATACAAAAATTGCCCACACATAGAAACTTAGCCATTTCCCTAGTTTCATGTATAGAGTGTTGTTTTGTATGAATAAGCATTCAGTCTTTTGCACCTCCATCTTCAGTCTGAAATGGAACCATTAAACATAAATTTACCACTTTAAGTGAGGACAAAGCCTAAGAATAGCCTGCTTTTGGGGCGGGGCTAGGCAAATGGCAGTGCTGTTGGATTACGATTCTAGACTAATGGTGCCTTTTTTGAGCCTATAAAAACAATGTTAATCAGGATAGATTCATGCCATCCTCAGGAGTGAGCAAAGGAATAGGAATGACCATAGTCATTTACTTTTGACTTAACTTCCTTAAAATCAGGTGCCCCAAAGCTGTTCCTTGGTGTAAGATCTGTTTTCTGCAGAAAGACTTCTGGTCTGTCGCGCCAGCCATTAGTCGAGGAATTCCAGAGGTCTGGAATTACGGCATGCAGAAGGTTGGGGGAACCGCAAAAGTGCTGCGGACCCCCGAAGAAACCCCAAATAGTGCATTTTGGGGACATGGAGATCCAGCGGGTGCCTTTTGGGACTCCCCCTTTCCCCAGCAAAGCTCTTTTGAGCGGACCATGAATGAGAGGGGTTGGAGCCCTTGGCGCTGAGGACAACATCGCTCCCTTCGCAGTGCTAAGCTTCGGGACTTGTGGCTTCAAGCAGCGGATTTTCCGTTTAAAAAGAACAAAAAAGGACTAAACTATAATCGTGAGTAAAAGGAATTGGATTTAATTTGAAAAGATTTGGTCGTGGAGAGATTTAAAAACGGAAGCCCCCTGCTTGGCAGGGGGTTGGACTGGATGGCCCTTGTGGTCTCTTCCAACTCTATGATTCTATGATTCTTCCGCTGGGACCGGGACAGCAGCTGCCAGAGCTGTTTTGACTGTTAATCCCTTGAAACTTCCCAATATTTTTTTTTCTTTGTAGCTTCCCTTCTCTGCAGGGAAAGGGGGGAGGTTTAATTAAAGACAATTGATCCCTGTGAAGACTTGTAAAACAATTTGACAGCCCGTTTTCTTCCTGACAGTGCAGCCCCTGTCAGCAGAGGCAAGACTGTTTTAAAAGGCTTGATTGATGAGATTGGATACATTCTTTCTCTGTCTGGCTAAAAGGTTACAGACTGTTGCAATTGACCAGTTAGAAAGTTGCAGCACCTTAAAGACTGAGAATATTTCTCCTTTGCCTGTGATTAAGACTTTATGAGAGAGTTTCTCAGACCAAGGAGTAAAAACAAGGACAGCTACTCAGAAGGATTCTGGCAGGAGAGCCTCTAAAGATACTGGATTCGAAGAATCTGTTCTAAGACTATTGACAGAAATCAGGAACCAGGTTACGCAGAACACAGAGAACCTGCAAAGAAATACTCAGGCTTTGGAACAGACGAATGCCAACTTTGAAGAACTGAAAAAAGACCTGGGAGCTATCAAACAGGATGTCCAAGCAAATAAAGTAAAAATTGCTGGAGTGGACAAGAAAATTCTCATCATGTTGTTGAGTCCCAACTTTGTTAGCGAGAGGATTGCCATGTCGTCAGCGTATAATAAGATGGGTATTTTTCTTGTTGCAGGGATGGGGCGGGTTGGTTAAGAGCTTTAATAGCTGTTATTATATCATTTATATAAAAATTAAAGAGAAAAGGAGCCAACAGGCAGCCTTGTTTGACGCCTCTGGTCAATGGAAAGGTACGGGAGAGAGCACCAAGGGGTCCAAATTTCACTCTGGCAGTTATATCTGAGTGGATTTCCACTAGCAGCCATAAGAGCCTTTTGTCTATGTTGGTTATACTTAGCTTCTGCCAAAGTCTCGTTCTGTTAATAGAATCGAAGGCAGAGGATAAGTCGACAAAAGCAACATATAGCTTGGAGTTAAACTTGGTCTGTTATAGCTTGGAGT
Source organism: Lacerta agilis (assembly GCF_009819535.1). Lineage (NCBI taxonomy): Eukaryota > Metazoa > Chordata > Lepidosauria > Squamata > Lacertidae > Lacerta > Lacerta agilis. Next base: position 40,410,857 of record NC_046317.1, read on the forward strand.
TAAACTTGGTCTGTTATGGCATTCTGAAATTGGAGGGTGAAGACTGTTAGCTATATTTAGTTTTTCCTAATAAGAAAGGAGATATTTGAAGTTTTTATGTTATTAGCAGCAGATTAAAGGACAGAGGAGATAGTGTAGATTTGATAAGAATGATTTGTGAAGATTTATGATGATGTATTACTAGTAAATCTAGTACAAGATGATTAAGTTTTTAGACTAAGATGATTAAGATGATTGTTTTATTTTATATATATAATTGTGTTTAATTTTTAGAAGAAGAGGTTAAAAAGTAGATTATGGGTATAAAACCGAAGGTGAAAAGGTAGGGGAAGTCAACCGTCAAGATTAAGAAATAGAAATTTTTTTATGAGATGTTTAAATAAGAAGAATAATCCTGGCAATGTTTGTATTTGGTTTATAATTGTATTTGTTTTGTATGTGTATAAATGTAGGTGTGGATATGGGTGTATGTTGTTATAAGGAAAAAATGTCAATAAATTCTTATTAAAAAAAAAAAAAAAACTTGGTTTGGTATTTGTCAATCAGAGTTTGTAGGACTAGACAGTGGCCTGAAGTACTGTGGCCTTTCCGAAAGCCTGCTTGTTCTGGGTGGAATAATCCAATTTCATCCGCCCAGTTGGTCAGCTTCTCTAGTAGATATCTGGTGTAGATCTTGTAGGTTATATCTAGTAGGCTGATAGGCCTGTAGTTGGTAGGATCTTGGGGATCTCCTTTTTTGTAAATTGGAATGATTATACTCTGTTTCCAGTTTGTCGGTATCGTGAGGGAGGAATTTATGGCAGTGAATGTAGGGGCCAATATAGTTGCCCACCAGTGTTGATTTGATAGGAATACCTCAGGGGATAACATATCTTCCCCAGGTGATTTACCTCCTTTTAACAAGCCAATCAACTGAAAACATTTCTCGGGGGAGACTGGGTCCCACGGCGGAAGGGCGGATCTGCTGGCTGCGGAAAGGGTTATGGGTGGGTTAGGGAAGGGAGCGGAGTAAAGATGGGAAAAGTGTTTGTACCAGCTGGCTTCCACGATATTATTGCATGGGGCAAGAAAATTCAGGATTTGGAGGATACAAGAATTGGAGACTTGGAAAAAGTTCAGGAAGAAACTTCATTTGAAGTTGCTTTCCTTCAGCTGAGGCAGAAAGAGACCCATTTAAGGACTGCCTTCAATTGAGACTGATAATTTGAAATAATCACTAGTCAAAGAATTGGCTACTTTTTGAGAATTGAAAGAACAAGAGCTTGATAGTTGGATTGCAAGTGCCTTCAGATTAGGATTAAAAGGTAAAAAGGATTCAAAATTTGTTAATGACTGTATGGTGATCTTTCGGACCAAGGAGCAGAGAGAAATGTAAAGAGAAGGAAGGAACCTTTTTCCAAATGTGGTGGACATGCCCCAAAATAAAGGACTTCTGGGAAAGGATTTATAATGAAATGAAAAAGGTGTTAAAAGACACCTTCTTAAAGAAACCAGAAGCCTTTCTTTTGGGAATTACGGGGGAGGAAATCCCCCAAAAGGACAATATTTTCTTTTTGAATGCCAAGACAGCAGCTACACTACTTATCGCAAAGAACTGGAAGAATCAGGGATACCAACAGTGGAAGAATGGCAATTGAAAATGATAGATCTAATGGAACTTGCTGAGCTGACAGCAAGATTGTGCGATCAGAAGGAGGAAATGGTGCAGGAAGATTGGAAGAAATTTAAAGTTTATTTGAAAAAATACTGTAATGTTTGAAATTTTTGAAATTCTAGGGAAGTAACTAGAGGTTTCTGGTATAAAATAGGGTAATTGGGATTTTAATAAATGATTAAAAGAAATTATCTTGGATAATAAGATAATAGGTATTGAAATATGTTAATAAATTTATGATAAATTATGAAACTGCATAAAGAAGAACTGTAATGAAACCCAGGAAGGGGATGTCGGGGGAAGTCACCCTAAGATGTTAAAGGGAAAATGTGAAGTTGATATAAGAATTGTTTGTGTTTTGTTTGTTTTTTGTATTTGTGTTTTATGTTTTGTATCTTGTAAAATAAATAAAAATATCTTATAAAAAAAGATCTGTTTTCTGCAAACACACACACATACGTAGTAAACTGTAAAAGCAGGGCTTTTTTTCAGCCAGAAATCACCGGAACTCAGTTACGGCACCTCTCAGGGTGTGCACCATTGCCATAATAAGAGAACAAGGGAGGCATTCGTGGTGCATTCCGGCACCTCTTTTTCTAGAAAAATAGCAGTGTGTAAAAGTATGTATCTGTACACACATCTTCTTTGCAAGTAGAAAAACTTGGATACAGAAAAAAATTGAGTTCTAGTATATGTTTCTGCTTCCCTTTTCTGCTTCGTTTAGGTTACAATATCCTAATGCAAGAATATATGTTCTAGGTAATTTCACTTCTAATAGTATAAGGCCACATCCCTTAAATGTTTCACCATGCTGTCTTGGATGCTGAAGATGACACAGGAATATAAATTACAATAAGGATTTTTAATCATACATAATTTTCATTTTAGGCTACATACATATATATGAAAGCAGCTTATCTCTGTATGTTTGGACCAGATGATCATAAGCCTTTTGGGGATGATGACGTTGCACTATATCGGTAAGTTTACCTGAGTCTTCACAAGGTCTATATATTGACAGATTAGTCATGAAAGAAATACCCATTGTATTCAGCCCAGCTCTATACCTAAAATTGTAACTTTGTACATTCCTCTGTGTTTAATACCAAGCCATATTTTAATTTATGTTCAATGGGATAATTCAGCAACATTTCTTGAATATAGTTTTAATTCTCTCCTACTACTTGAGACATGGGAATCCTACCCACAATAACATTAACTGAATCTCTTCTTCAGTGTCACATGGGATAGAGGGTCAAGATTAAATGTATATGGAGCAACACATGAAAGACTTAACATTTCTATAGTAGGCTACATTCTAGCCACAGAAGAGATGCAAGTTTCTGCACCCCAATTTTGCTCCATTCTGGCATGCAACAGGCATTATCACAGTGTTAAGGATGCATGTGAACCAGACAAGGCAAGCCCTTAAGGAGGGCATTGAAGCAGAGCTGGAAGGGTTGTGGCCTATGGAGAAGCCTGCAGGGGGTGGCAATTGGACATTATTGAGGGCAGGTAACTGAGAGCATTTGGTGGTCTTTAACTCTGGGGCAAGACATGGGGTGGACAATTTGAATTGGAGGTGCCATTACAATACTAGGGCAGCTCTGCTTTTGTACCAGCCATTCAGAACTGCAGATGATGTAGAGGCGTAGCAAGCCCAAGTGGTACCCAGTACGGATTTTTTTTTGGTCAACCCCCCCCCCACATCTGCCCATACCCCTTCAAGTCACAGCGAGCGTTTTGCATCCCCCCACAATGCTTTGCGGCACCTCATTTGCAAATGAGGTGCCACAAAGCATTGTGGGGAAACACAAAATGCTCGCTGTGACTTGAAGGGGTGTGGGCGGATGGTACCCCAGGTCCAGGTGGACTGAGTAAAGCAAGCACAGCTAATGCTTTTGCAGTGCTGTGGTGAGTCCTAAGCCCAAAGCCACTGGATTTGCTCTGGCTTGTGCTTGAGGCTCTAGGTGGAGGTGCCAAATGTCACCCCTTGAAGATGGCACCTTTGTGCCCCCTGAGAGGGCAGTGCCCTGGTGAAATGGGTGGAGCCCAGGCTGGGCAGAGCTGTGCTTCTGTGGCTCTTCCCAGCTGGAAGGAAAAAGCAAAGTGTGTGCTGTGTAAGCCAGCTGCTGCACTGAGCAACTTATGAGTTGTGGGGTGGGCATGCTGAAAGTCACCCCCCTCCCCTGGAACCCTGGGCGGCCCACCCCCCCAGCGATGCCTCTGAGCTGATGTAGTACCATCCTCAGGTATTTGTTCTAGGAATATTGGAAGTGCCAGACTCTAACTTCTGCGGCTGCCACAAAGTGTTTTTTTTAATTACAGGTTTAAGGGGCCCTGAGATGCATGTCTGATTCTGTCACTAAGCAGCTGCCCAAAGGTCAGGTGTGATGTAGGAGTGGATGGCTCCTCCATGAATGCAGAACAAGTTGTCTAGTTATTCTATGATGGTGACATTTTGATGGTGCTATATTCCTCCTCCACTACCACTATCCTCCTCTCTGTTTTATATTCTTTTAAATACCTAGATGTTTGTGTGTTTGTTTACAATCAAGCAATATACACATTTTGTTAAATAAAATAAGTACTTCTTCAGAGCTGATCATCTTCAGAATGGAATCTGCTGCTTGACAATGCATATGGCAAAATATAGGGGAGAGTTTTCAGTTCTGATTTTGTCTTTCTAGTTCAGAGGGCTGCAGTATGTAGTAGATAAAGCAAATGAAATTTTGTATGCTTCCTTTCATCTCTCCCACACCTCACAGGGCTGTGCCTAGTTTGAAGCTGAAAATAGCAGGAAAGTCCCTCCCTACAGAAAAGTTTGCAATTCGGAAATCCCGCCGATATCTATCCTCAAATCCTGTTCCACTTCCTGTACCTGCTTTGGTAAGATGAAGAGGCTTCCCCTGCCCATCCATTGCTTAGAGATCTCATTATTTATATAAAAACTTCCCTGGTATTTCTTTTTTAAATGAAATGGGGGTGGGGTTTGAAATGCTCCTGTCATGGCAGCTAATAATGGATACTGTGTGTGCATACTTTCATGCATACGCTCTGCTGTACCAGAGAAAAACAGGTGGGTGGATCATGTGGACAACAGCCTGTGTATATAAAAATGTACGAGTCCAGTTGCATAACACATTGTGGATAGATCATATTTTTATAGTTCTTTGGATTGTCCTGAATACCACCATTTGGTAGTCAAGCCCCAAACCCAAAGTTCTGTTGGAAAGCATTTTGGCTTTCCTGCTGATGAAACTGAGTGTGTGATGATTGATAATACAATGTACGCTTGGGTTGCAAATGTGATCCGTGCAGGAGGCATGTTCACAACCTGCAGCGTTCGCAACCCGCAGCGCCGTGTCGGCACATGCGCAGGTTGCGATCCAGCACTTCTGTACATGTGCAAAGAACGATTTAGTGTTGCTGCGCGAGCGCTGAAACCTGGAAGTAACCCGTTCCAGTACTTCCGGGTTTGGCGCAGTGTGCAACCCCAAAAACACGCAACTTGAAGCGTCTGTAACCCGAGGTATGACTGTATTGTCATTTATCCATTTTAGACCCCTAAGTAGTAGCAGTTGCCAGTACATTGTACTGTTCGCCTCAGACATTGTGGTAGATTGCAATGTTTAGCTGGTGATAACATTGCAGTGTTTAGCTGGTGATTTATCGCAATGTTGAAAACCAAATATCGCCCAGCTCTTATACATATTGTGATTCACGATATTTTGCCAGCTCGAATATTATGAAACAATTATTACGATGTGAACTTGAAACCAGTTTTGCATGATATATTGATATATCACCCAGCTCTGGCCTGCACCCAGCAATTATGGCTACTGGGAACAAATAAGCACCTACATTACAACTCTTTCAGGTCAAAGTTAGTGGAGTCTGGTATTGAAACATGTGACTCTTGCAAGCCACCTTGACTTCTATGTATCCTCCTTTTTCTGCTGAACTTGCACCACAAAGGCAGCAGATGGTGCTCTTTAACAATTCTCTCCATTGAGGAATTGGAAGTTGGTATTAAAGCTATTTATAGCACTCTGTTAATAGTTAATTGCACTAGGTCTATTTGGTTTGTATCGAAAGGTCCTTACTGCTGGAAGCTTCTAATTTAAAGTGGGGGGGATATATTTTGTACTGCAATTTTTATTTTTATTTTCTTCAAATCCCTGCTAGAATGATCTTGACAAAAACACAATTTCTCCATTCAGTTACAGAATTGTTCAACACAAAATACATAAAGCTGATGCACAAGGTGATGCTGCTTCAGCTGAATCTGTTCAGTCTAATCTGCCAAGACAGGAAGAAAAGTAATGTGCAGGGTGGCCTAACCCAGATAAAAAGTAGCTAAGAGGAATAAACAGTATAGGATCAAATGTTTTGCTTTTTATTTGTCCAAGGAGACTACAAACCTTGCAATTTTTCACTAATTGCATACCTTATCCATAGCAGTGGGTGTTCAAAGTAGATAGAAATAAAATGGAACACTTTCTTGCACATCTCGGCATAATAGGGGGTGTGGCTATCGGCATTCTCTAAGAACAAAGGAATTCAGCTAGGCTGGATGGACAGGCTGAACATTGTTTGCAGGAAAAAACAGCAAGGCCAGCAAAATCTGGCAAAAAATGTAGCAGTTCAGTTGGTCCAGCAGTAGATAAAATTTTCACTGCTAACTGCATGCATCATGCACATTTTTATAACATTCTGATCTTTGAAAAAGTGGTTGTAAAATACATTTCAGAGGTTACCTAGTTCACAAGCATTATTATTATTATTAGTGCTTTTTTTCTAGGGGGACACATACCCCTAAACATTTTGTGAATTAAAGTTTAGCCTCATTGAGGGGCAGTATTTCAGTATGAGTAGGAAAATGAGAGTACCCCTAAACAGGGCCGCCTTAAGCAAATCCGGCGCCCTGACACGAAGATCCCTCCGGCACCTCTTGCGCTCTGCCAGGCAGGGCCAGGTGCAGCCGGAGGGCGCAGTGGGCGGGGACGCTGAACTCGCGCTCTGCCTGGCAGGGCCAGGTGCAGCAGGCAGCCAGAGGGGTGGGGACGCTGCCAGCTGTGCTCCGCCTCTGCCTCTGCCTGCTTGGCCGAATCGGCAGCACGGTGCTACCGTCCTGGGAGCCCTGGCTGCAGCGCCAACTGGAGGCTCGCCAACGGCCTCCCTGCGTCTGCAGCCTGAGAAGAGGTGGGCAAGAGTGGCGCTGCCGGTGGGACTGGAGGGCACAGGCACCCTCCTCAGGCCGTGGCGCCTTGCGCCAGTAGCCTCAATGGCTAAGACTTCCCTGCCCCTAAACATTTTTTTAGAAAAACCTCCTCCTCCTCCTCCTCCTCCTCTTCTTCAGCATTTATGCATACTCTTTGAACAACTGAAGTATACCAGATCAATTACCTTTGTAATCTTTACAACAACCCTGTAAGGTAGGGCAATATTATCCCTATGTTGCAAGTGGAGGGTGGGTAGACTAAGACTGAAATACCAGTACATAAGAACCACATTGTATTGTGGCTGAGTTGAGATTCAAACATTAAGTTTGCTGGTTCATAATTTAGTTAACCTGGTATTCAACAACATCAAGGATGTCATATAGAGGAGGGTGAAAGGTTGTTTTCTGCTGCTCCAGAGAAGCGGACACGGGGCAATGGATTCAAACTACAAGAAAGAAGATTCCACCTAAACATTAGGAAGAACTTCCTGACAGTGAGAGCTGTTCGGCAGTGGAATTTGCTACCAAGGAGTGTGGTGGAGTCTCCTTCTTTGGAGGTCTTTAAGCAGAGGCTTGACAGCCATCTGTCAGGAATGCTTTGATGGTGTTTCCTGCTTGGCAGGGGGTTGGACTGGATGGCCCTTGTGGTCTCTTCCAACTCTATGATTCTATGATCTGGAGGACTACAATTCCCATCAGCCTCACCCAGCATCAGTCAGTCATTTTATTTGTATGCTGCCTTTCCAAAGTGCTCCAAGTGGCTTACAACATATTTTTAAAAAGTACATAGCTATAAGCCTAACAAAAGTAGCCATAAACAATAAACAAAACATCAAAAAGTACACAGATAAATTGAACAATTTCCACATAAATCATAAGATCCAAAATAAATATATAAAAAATAATATCAACGACAAGAACAACTGCTCCTAAACAATGCCCCAGCCGCAGCATGTCCTGTGGTCAGGGTTATGGGAGTTGTCAGTGGTGTTCTGTTGTACAGCATTGTTTTGGTGCCCCCTGCAAGGCAGGACCCAGTGCAACTCCACCAGTCCTGCTATCCTAAAACCACCTCTGGAGTTGTTGTAGTCCACAACATTGACAGGAACTTTGCAGCTACCCCTGCCTTAGTCTGTTGAACACTTCCCTTAGGTTAACATCACTTGCTACAATTCTCATTTGAATTTTAAATGGCAAAACAGCTGAGCTTCATTTCAGTGTCTCTGGTCATACCATTGATAGGGAATGGAGCCAGAATACTGTATTATGATTATAATAGGGCTATGTTTATTTGGACTACAAATTATAGAAGGGAGATGCCGTCACTAGATTTTTTCCATGGAACCCTGAGTTCTTTTATAGCCAACTAGCTTCAAAACCCAAATGCAAATATGGGAAATAAAGTTTAATAGCCCATTAAATTCATTATCTCATGCTTCCTTGAGGTCATCACATGGCACAAATAGTCCTAGTAGTTCTATCTTCTCTGGTTCCTTTGGAAAGTTCTTTCTGTTCCTTCTCTGTCTGCTCTCTTCTTTTTTGTGTTATCTACTCATATGCTAATCTGAAATAGAAACACCTATATAAAAGTTTCAGCTGCTATATTCCTGCTTACCCACCTCTGCTATCCCACTGCTCTTGCCATTTCTCTAGATAAGACTGGAAAGAATTGTAACTGTATGTATATTTATATTTATTCATATACAGGCAACTTCCCACTTACGAAGGGATTACATTATGGATCCTCGCATGCATAAGTTAAATATACATACGTTAGGTACACCTTCTAAAAGCCTTAATTCTAACACTAGTTTGATCTGGGAATTGGGGGGGGGGGGCTAGCATTCATATTTTGGCCACCTCGTGAGAAGAGAAGACTCCCTAGAAAGACCCTGATGTTGGGAAAGATGGAGGGCACAAGGAAAAGGGGGCGACAGAAGATCAGATGGTTGGACAGTGTTCTCGAAGCGACTGGCATGAGTTTGGCCAAACTGCGGGAGGCAGTGGAGGATAGGAATGCCTGGTGTGCTCTGGTGCATGGGGTCATGAAGAGTCGGACACGACTGAACAACAACAACAACAACAAGCATTCACAAACTCATAAAAATGTTAAAGGGGATATGAATCGGTGCACTTTTGCAAATTCAGCATTTATTAGGAGTAATGTTAGAAAGACAAGCAAATGAATGAGTTGGCTTTCTGAGGAGTTAAATGGTTCTGGAGGTTTTTTGTTTGTTTGTTTTTGCTGAAACGGGCTAACTCTGCTGCCAGAATATTTGAACTAAACCAGCTAATTGTTTGGGCTTAACATCTCTACTCTGTGATCGCTTCTAGGAGATGATGTATGTCTGGAATGGTTATGCAGTGATTGGGAAGTGTCCTGACCTGACTGGCGGTATGTTGGAGTGCTTGGCAGATGCAGAAACAGCCCTGGAAAGGAGCCCAGGTAACTCATGTCTAATTTCAGAGGGAGTGGTCCATGAGAGATTGTGGTTGTCCGTGGAGTTCTTAGATGGTAAACCTATTAGCCCATTTTTATTTAATCAGCAATTGGAGTATGGGTCAGTGAGTTGATGATACAGATGGTAGCAGTATTTTTACTGTTACTTTGGCTCCCCCCCCCCAGTTACTACCTTATTAAATTATCTATGCTAATTTGGGGGGGGGGAAATACCACCGTATTTTTCCGTGTATAAGACTAGGTTTTTTCCTTTAAAAATAATGTCAAAAATTAGGGGGCATCTTATACATGGGGACATCTTATAGACAGCAAAATACAGTAATCACTTCCAGGGATATATTTGCAACTATTTATTTTTAGATTTGGATGTAAGTTTGGGAAGCTGACTTTTCCTGACAATAAATTGACTGCCTTCAGTCAGTCTCTGTGTTGGGAGAAGTTGACTACCCTTTAAGGATGCAGTGGTATAACTGCATGTATGTGGGTCGGTGTGGTGGGGGGGGGGCGAGATACAAGAATTAAATTACAGTACAGGGACACAGGACTTTTGAACAAGATGCAAGGGGAAATATGTATGTATTTCTGAAGCAAAGCTCTTTTTTGCTTAATTATGTTTGGGTTGTATTCAACATAAAACTAAGTAAGTAGTTCCATCAGCACAAAAATATCTGTTTGCACAATGTTGTTGTTGTTTATTAAATTTGTATACCACCCTTCATCCATAGGTCTTAGGGTAGTTCACAAGATAAAACTGCAATAAAAAAGACACAAAATACATAATAAAAATAAAAACAAAAACAAGTCAATAATTCCCCCCTCCCACAACACATTTAAAAGGGCATTGGATGCCAGTAAGCCGAAGGTCTAGAACTTCTTCCCACCCCAATCTGTTCTAACCTACAGAGCAGATTTTGGGAGTGTACAGGTTACATGATGGAGGAGGAAAGGGTGGGAAATCCTACCGCTCTTGCAGTAATCCTTCCACCCATTGTTTTCAAATTCAGATTTATTGCGGCTATAAGCCCATAAAAGCATAAACATTGTTTTATCTTAGAAGGCTTCTGATCAGTAGCATGTTCTTGGCTGCTACAGGGCTACATGCTAGTTCTAAACAACACTTGGTTTTATTTTTAATTGACCATTGGTTGATGACATTCTAATTTGGCCAGTCTGTGATTTTTTTAAAGCTCAGATATTTCTTTCAGATACATCAGTTAATGAAACTAAGCTATAAGGAATGCCTCTTTACAGCTATTGATTTACCCTGCCATTCTTTTTTTGTCTTCACATGTTATCAAAGGTTGGATGAAGCAAAGTTGTACTCAGAATAGATCCATCAAAGTCAATGGATAACTGAGTCATGCCAATTGATTTCCATGAGTCTACTCTGAGTATAGCGTAGGCAGGTGCAACTCAAAAGTTTCTTCCCAGTGCATCAAACTACATTTAGCAGAAAATAAAAGAAAAGTGCATTGTTGCCTGGGCCTTTCTGCAGTACAGTATCTTACAAGGAAGTGCTCTCTCTGTAGGAAGTTTTGTACCTTGTGAAGTAGGACTAGATGACCATTTGGTCCCTTCCAACTACAATTCTATGATTCTATAAGTAGCAATTGCTCTCAGTGGCAATTGGAGTAAAAGGGCCACAGCAGGATATCTTGTAAGGCTGCAAACAAGGTAGGCGCAAAGAACTGTATACAGCCAATTATCGGTCAGACATGACAAACTGATGTCCAACTGGATACTTAAACCAGACAGGAAAGGTCACTATATTCCCAGACTCTATTTTTGGAGACACCTGTCAGCAACACACCCCTTTTTTGCTTGCATGACTAGACATTTTTTGCCTCTCCTCTCTTATATCATTTAGCTTTTATGTGGAGTGATTTGGATCAAACACACTTCATTTCCTCCTTCACCCAACAACTTTAGGTCCTTAGTTTTTCTCTTGTAGGCATTTGTGTGTCACTGCAGCAGTCATTTTAGTTCAGTAAATAACCAGCAGTCATTTTAGTTCAGTAAATAACCAGCAGTCATTTTAGTTCAGTAAAAAATCCCTCTCTCAAGTTTAAAGCCTATGTTACTTTGGATCCCAGAAACCATTGCCATTTCCCCCATAATTAGTGACAAGAAGCAGTAGAAACAAACAAACAAAAACCATGGTGATTTATGGTGTATGTATATCACTGATGTAACTGCATATCACACATCTGTTCTGTATTTCTTTTCAGCTTAAACTGTGCTAAACCTCAGTTGTACTATTCAATACATTAAGCTTTCCTTAAGGATCATTGTGTAGAAATCTCAACAGGCTGATACTTAGATAACATGCAGTGGGATGGTTACTACTTTAATTATGGTCACACTTGATGTATGGCATAGGGCAGCTTTTCCTAATCTGGTGCCCTCCAGTTGTTTAGGACTACAACTCCTATTAGCACCAGCCAGCACAGCTGTTGCAGTTCAAAATGTTTGGAGGGCACCAAGTTGGTGATAGCAGCTGCTGCTGCTGCTGCCGCCTCTCTATGTATGTATGTATGTATGTATGTGTGTGTGTGTGTGTGTGTATGTATTGTGGTGGAATAGTTTCTTTCTCCCCCTTTTCAAAGTTTACAAAATTGCCTCAGCTCAGCTCCCTGTTGCTTTATTTTTCAGCTACAGATTTGTTTGTTGATGATCAGTGTGTGATCAAGTTACTGAAAGGGTTGTGCTTGAAATATCTTGGCAAGATTTCAGAAGCAGAAGAACACTTCACTTACATTTACTTAAAGTAAGTGTCCTAACTAGAGAAGATGACAGCGCAATAAGAAATACTGAGCCAGTAATAGCCACATCAGCTTATCAAAACCTGTGAGCATTTCTCATTGGAAAGTGATTCTGTAGAGATGTTTTAAAGTTTGGCGTAGTTAATGGACAACCATGCAGTTATGTGCCTAAGTGTTGAACTCGCACCTCTGAATATTCAGGATGCAACAGAGGTCAGGATTATGCCTCCTAAAATCAGAAGATATGTGGCACAGTGGAACTCAGCACTGATAGTGCTCTTTACACAGGCAGTCTGTCAGGAGTGGGACAGCAATAAATCACATGACATCAGTGAAGTTAACTCTTTATTCAAGAAAACAAGGTTGGCTCAGGAGGCGAGGCCTAGTGAGTACAGCAACTCGTCCCATTAAAACTGGGGGTTCCTCAACTGGCACCTCCCACAATTTCTTTGCATCCAACCAGTCCATGACACAGTCACATACAGCCCACAAAGCTGGTTCCAGTATTCTACAAAAATCCTGAAACATTCAGGAGACCCTCCTCCTGTTCCTCTGCTGATTGACAGAAGAGTATAAGAGAGAGGCTGCCTGTATCTGCCACATGAGTGAGTAAATGTGTTTTGGCCACTTTGGCCCTGCCCACCACTGCCGTGTAGGCCCCATAGGGTTGGCCAGGCCTCAGAGGCCTTGGTGCAGCCTCAGGCCAAAAAAGGTTAGTCATCCCCTGCCCAAGCTGAATAGAAACATAACCATCATACCACAAATTTTGCCAGAAACATAATTTAGCTGTGTCATGGAGCATGAAAACTATATAACCAGCCCCTGCAATGTAATGTATATTTGTACAAATATGCAGATGCAGATCCATAGTTATATCGCACATATATGACTACAGTGGCCACTTGTTTAATTGGCTTCCTGACATCATGATGTTGTTTCATGCCAGTAATGTATTAACTATGCTGAGAAGTGATGAGGTCAGCACCCAGGAGACTTGCAATCTGTGGCTGATTTAGATACTGCCTACATGCTGAGGCTGAAGATGTAGAAATCCATCTGCACTTCTGGAGCCCCAGTTGTATGACCTGCTGATGCTCTACTTTTAAAAATAGAAAATGAATGTGGGAACAGTTGGGTTTCATGTGCTTTGACCACTCCTTTACTGTCATAAAACTTTATATTCAAACAAGGATACAGTACATGTATCTGTACACAGAATCACCCTTACTCTGCAATTCTGTCCCCAGACTGCAAGATAATATCAATCCCAATTACAGATGAACATGGGACACTCCATGTTCCATTATTATATGGTAAGGAAGTTATAGCTGCATTGACTTATTTCCTGAAAATTAAGTCTCTGGCCAAGCCTGTGATGTAACACTGAAAGCTCCATGTGCAGGTGCTTGTAGGTATTATGTTCAAGTAAGGATCTTGAGGAGTCTGAGTGATGCCATACAAGAATGGCCATGGGATGTTATTTGGTGCCAAAAATGTAGATTATTTAACAACCTAGAATACATTGAAACAATGTGAATCATTCGTGTCAGCACCAGGTGACTTTATTATTTGATTGTAGATAGAGCTGCTGTTGTTCATTAATTGCTATTTCTTCTTTAAAGTGAAAAGAAGATAAAGTACGATCATTATTTAATTCCAAATGCGCTACTTGAACTTGCTTTATTATACCTGGACCAAGACAGAAGAGAAGACGCTGTAAAGATCCTGGAGCAAGCAAAGTAAGGCTATAATAAACACTTATTAGAACTAGATAGAGCAGGGGGCTGAAACGGTGATTATTTAAGTTGAGTGTAGCAGAGTTCTGTCCTGGGCCCCTTGTTTTTCAACATCTTTATAAACAATTTGGACAAAGGAATTGAGGGAATGCTCATAAAATTTGCAGATGGCATCAAGCTGGGTGCGGTGGCCAGTGCCACAGAAGACAAAAGCAGGAATCAATATTTATTGCCTTAACAGACTGGAGTACTGGGCCAAAACCTAACACAGTGAATTTTAATAGGAACAAATTTAAGGTTCTACACTTAGGGAGGAATGTGGCATGAGTTTTGTATGCTGGTGTAATACTTTCCTTGAATATTCCTTTCCTCCAAACGTTTTCTCTGTGGAAAAAGAGAAATATTAATGTCGTATATCCTGAGCTTGTTTTCTAAATTACTTAAGAATCCATTTCCTCCCCTCTTTAGCCAGTAGAGGGAGAATAGGTGACTTACATGGAGCAGGGGAGAGCCTGTGGGCTTAGGGAAGAGAATGTGATCATGCTGACTCTTTAACAAGGCTTGCTAAAAAATGTGGGTGTGGGGGAACCAAGACTTGCTTTAGCTGACCTAAATCTACATACTAGCACAACCCAGGTTCTGAGACAGAAGAGAAGCCAATAAAAGCAGCTGTAAACAAACACACACCCTAGTTCTGTCTTCATAAGTTAAAAATAACAGGTGCAATTCAGGCTGTGGGTTGAAAAAATACAGGCTGTATTTTGGAGACTACTAATTTTGCTATCACAAAATGGATTATAAGATAATGTAAAACTGAAAACCTGGATCCTTTTCTAGTTGTACCCAATGGTGCCTTAAGTGTTAGCAGGAAGTACCTGATTTTTCTCTGCTTCCCACCATACCCCATAGTGTTCTGGAGCACCCACTTCAACCCTCTAAAGCACATTTGAGGGGGGGCATGGGCTACCAGTGAAAACTAGTTATTTCATATTGCACAAACAAAAGTGCTCTCTACTAGTAAAAAGTCAGAATTGGATACCCTTCTTTAATACCTCACACTGTATGTGCAGTATACCAAGCTTTTTATGTTAAGTTTCTAAATATGTTCACTTTCTCACTTTAAAAACTGCCATATCTATAGGACATGATCATATCAAGGCCAACCTGTCTAGAAAAAAAAACATCAAGCTTTATAAGATTATTAATTGAATGAACTTAATGCAGAGTTGAAAATAAAATTCTGGGGCCTAATATGTTAAATATTTTGTGTCTTGCTGCATTCACCACTGAGGCTACCTTCTTAGTTCCCTGCAGTGATATCTAGGAAAACTTGTGAGATCCTTGCCCATTTCTCCATTTTCTTGGCTGCTGTAAGCAGGGAAACTTGTAATGTGATGACACTGCATCCCAGTATTTGTTGTTGTTGTTCAGTCGTGTCTGACTCTTAGTGACCCCATGGACCAGAGCACGCCAGGCACCCCTATCCTCCACTGCCTCCCGCAGTTTGGCCAAACTCATGCCAGTCGCTTCGAGAACACTGTCCAACCATCTCATCCTCTGTCATCCCCTTCTCCTTGTGCCCTCCATCTTTCCCAACATCAGGGTCTTTTCCAGGAAGTCTTCACATTCCAGTATAATAACTCCTAAATGAGATTGTAAGGCATGCACTTCCTATGGGGATGCTACTTTCAGCAGTGATGCTGTGGCCTACACAATATGGATCCTGACAGAGCCAAAATGAGGTATTGGCTAGTGTGCTGAACTTGGGTTACAAAGCTCTATAGTCTAACTGCAGCATTCAGATAAAACTCTCAGGTTAACTCTTGCGTCCCTCCCGAGGCCCCTTGCCATTCCAAGTTTTCTTTTAAGTTTTTTAAGATTTAAGTTTGTTACCTTGGGCAGCAACTGGGCTGGTTGAAAAGACAAGCTGTCCTGTCTTCCTTTAATGTCTCTGAGTCCATAGTGCAAAAGCATTTTTAATAGGAAAGGAAGAGTGGCGGGGGGGGGCACACCTAGTGGCCAGTCAGCTTTGGGGGTGGAGGTGTTTTGCATGTCGTTGGGGGTGCTCTCTCTGAGCATCATCAGTTTGTTGTTGTGAAATGGACATTTTGTGATGCCCATGACATCTGTTTTCCAAATGTTCTCCTGGGCCCAAAAAAAGTTTGGGATCCCTGACTTCACCCATTAGACTGTTGCAAGGATGAAGTGGATAATCCCTGTGTATCCACTGAGTACCTTGAAGCTGTCTCTGTGACAGAGCGTATGCTTTGCATGAGGATTCAGTCCAAAGCATCTCTAGTTTAAAGGGGAACTTGGATTGCAAGGCTGTGAAAGATCTCTGCCTGGGATCCTGGTGAGCCTCAGCCAATCAAGGCAGATAATTTGCACCAATAGCTTGAATCTTGTATAAGGCGCTTCATACATTGATAGGGTTTATGTTGTTTTTTGATAATACTTTACAGTATTGCTTAAATATCTTATTTTTGTATTTATGTACTGTCTGGGTTTATTTTGTATTGAGGGGGAAGATAGTTTATATTTCTTTTCTCACTTTATACTAACCATAAAAGAGCAACATAGAGTTGCCTTCGTGTGTGTGTGTGTGGATCCTGAACTTTAGATTTATTCATTTTTTGCATAATGGACACTTACCGGTAATATAGACTTGCTGTTTTGTTTTCTGGGCTTGGGGGGCGGAGATGAGTAAGCATACATTTTCCAGGGAAATGTTAATACTTGGAACTACAAAGAGATGCATTGTCCTGTTGTCTGTGTCTCTATTTCAGAGGAAGCAATGAAGACATTTGTGAATTAAGTTTGGTTTTTCTACCTTCGCTTTGTAAAAATTGTTCTTTTAAATGTTGCAATAAAATGATGATGGGGAGGTGCAATATTTAAGTGCCTATCACAATATATCTCTGTTTTGTTTTAGGCAAAATTATAAGAATTATTCCATGGAAACAAGAACACACTTCAGAATTCAAGCTGCTTTGCACCAAGCCAAATTGTCTGCAGAAAATGGTGTTCTGGAAGCGGAGGTTTCATGTTAACTTTTAAAAAAGAAATACTGTTTGGTATGCAAACTGCCACAAGAGGACATTACAGGCAATAGTTTTAAGGTGGTCTTTATCAAGTTTAGCACAAAAACGTATTTAACTTAGGGGTTAACAAACCAGTATTTCATTCCACGACTGTTTATAATATATACAAATGTGACTTACTTTCTTTATAAGTTTTTTAAATGAGATTTTCATGTTTGTTAATTTGGCAAAGAATATTTAAATGGATGAAATCATGAATTCTATAGAGTTGCTGACAAATACCTAGATCACACTTGGTTATGAATATAACTTTTATGTTTACATAGACTGAATTTTTAAAACTACTTTTTAAATGATGTAATAATTTTCCTGAAAAGGACCAATTAATAACCTTTGATTCAGGTTTAATTTTATAATGTACTGTTCTTCAATTTCACACATACTTTCATTTTTTCCTCTTCTAATGTATTCTATTTTGCTAACACTCAAGATGCCAACAAATTACTGATGCAGCCAAAATCCAGTTGCAACGTGCTGATGCTTACCAGTTTGAAAGAGTTATCAATGTTGAAATAGCCAAAGAACCAAAGTAAACAAACCGGAATCTCTCTCTTTCTGAAGCAAAAGTCACGTTTAGACTGCATTAAGAAAACTGGAGTCTTTCAAGAAGTTTAGTGTTGGTTTACTCTTTTTGTTGAGCAGCACACGATTACTTGATTTCCCCCCCCTAAAGTGGCATATGATTTGGAACAGGGATTGCCAGCCTGGTGCCCTCCAGCTCCCATCAGTCTCAGCCAGCATAGCCAATGGCCAGGGATGATGATGCAACATCAAGGTGCCAAGTTGGCTACTACTGGAGGCATTGTGAACATTCATAAGCCATTTTACAGTACAGGATATTTTGAACTGGAGCATGTCCAGTTTGGATTAGCCATATCATTTGGGAGAGTGTTAATCATGCAGTCCTTCCTCCTTAACTAGCTGCTGGAACTTTTGGGGTGGGGTGGGGGAGGTCTGCTAGAAATTTAGAGAGCACCAATGACCTCTTTGGCAGATGGTTGGATTCACTCTCCCCTTCTTACCATACAATTGATTGGCTACATCAGTGGCATGATTGCTACTATTTTGATAGGACTGCACATATTGATCAGCCCTCTGTGATACAGTGGTACCCCGCAAGACGAATGCCTCGCACAACGAAAAACTCGCAAAACGAAAGGGTTTTGCGAGTTTTTAGTTGACTCGCGAGACGAATTCGTCTATGGCTGTTTTTCGCAAGACGAATTCGTCTGGCGAGGTACCACTGTGAGCCGCCGGAGCCGCGTTTTAAGGCTGCAGCGAGCGCTGCAGCTTTAAAACGCGGCATCGCGCCATAGCTAAAAAGGCTTACCTTTTGGCTCCGGTGTGTGTGGGGGGGGTGTTTTCCGCGTCGCGTCCGCCATTTTGGATCGACTCAGACATGCGCAGTCGATCCAAAATGGCGGGCGCGACGCGGAAAACACCCCCCCACACAACGGAGCCAAAAGGTAAGCCCTCCCGACCGGCACGGCGCCGCGTTTTAAGGCTCCAGCGAGCGCTGCAGCTTTAAAACGCGGCGTCGCGCCGCAGCTAAAAAGGCTTACCTTTTGGCTCCGGTGGGGGGGGGGTGTTTTCTGCATCGCGCCCGCCATTTTGGATCGACTCAGACATGCGCAGTCGATCCAAAATGGCGGGCGCGACGCGGAAAACACCCCCACACACACCGGAGCCAAAAGGTAAGCCCTCCCGACCGGCACGGCACTGCGTTTTAAGGCTCCAGCGAGCGCTGCAGCTTTAAAACGCAGCGTCACGCCGCAGCTAAAAAGGCTTACCTTTTGGCTCCGGTGGTGGGGGGGGTGTTTTCTGCATCGCGCCCGCCATTTTGGATCGACTCAGACATGCGCAGTCGATCCAAAATGGCGGGCGCAACGCGGAAAACACCCCCACACACACCGGAGCCAAAAGGTAAGCCCTCCCGACCGGCACGGCACTGCGTTTTAAGGCTCCAGCGAGCGCTGCAGCTTTAAAACGCGGCGTCGCGCCGCAGCTAAAAAGGCTTACCTTTTGGCTCCGGTGTGTGTGGGGGGGTGTTTTCCGCGTCGCGCCCGCCATTTTGGATCGACTGCGCATGTCTGAGTCGATCCAAAATGGCGGACGCGACGCAGAAAACACCCCCACCACCACCGGAGCCAAAAGGTAAGCCTTTTTAGCTGCGGCGCGACACCGCGTTTTAAAGCTGCAGCGCTCGCCGGAGCCTTAAAACGCGGCGCCGTGCCCGTCGGGAGGGGCGCGGCTTACCTTTTGGCTCCGGTGGGGGGGTGTTTTCCGCGCCGCGTCCGCCATTTTGGATCGACTGCGCATGTCTGAGTCGATCCAAAATGGCGGACGCGACTCGGAAACCCCCCCCCCGGAGCCAAAAGGTAAGCCTTTTTAGCTACGGCGCATTTTAAAGCTGCAGCGGGCGAACAGTTCGCTCGCTGCAGCCTTAAAATGCGGCGACGCGCGGCTCCGGTGCCGACCGGCGCCCCTTCCGACCGGCACTCCCTGATTTTTTTCCCATAGGAACGCATTAATTAAATTTTAATGCGTTCCTATGGGAAACGGTGCCTCGCAAGACGAAATTTCCGCAAGACGAAAAGTCTTGCGGAACGAATTAATTTCGTCTTGCGAGGTACCACTGTACTAAAGAATGCCCATAGGTTCTGGAAGTCCGTTAGAAGCTACATTGCAGAAACAATGTACCCACTATAGATTTAAGGTGGCAGGAAGTTTGACACATTCTGCTGTACATGGGGATGATTTGTTACTGCATTTCTGTCACTTGCAGGACTTCCTTATGGAGTGTGTCAAATAGATTTGTGTCATTTCAAATTTCACCTTTCTTTAGTTTCAGTAGAGAACTGAAAACAGAGATTTCACATGTGGCTGATTTCTCCCAATGCAAAACTAATATATACCAGAGAACCCTTTTGCTGAGTAGGCATTATTAATCTTTTCTCAATACAGTATACTAAAGACTGATTATATTGGATGCAGAATATGTGCACAGTGCAACTATAAAAAGCACAAAATCAGCTAGCTGTTCTTCGTATTTTTGTTGTATGTATCATGTCTTCCCTCCCCTTCTTACTGAATAGACTTCGAGCAGCATTCGAGACTGTTTGAAATCAATGGAAATGACAGCTTGGACCTCTACAGGTTTATAAGTAAATCCTAATGAGTTCAGTGGAATTTACTGTAAATTTTGGATGTTTAAGATGGTAACAGTATAGTTCCATAATTCTATTGTTTTTAATAGAACTTATAGGCAAGTAACTTTTGAAAGTTATGCCTATTCATGAAACTAAACTAGACTTGAATGTTCTGTTGAAATTGATGAAGGTTGTGCAGGAGTATTGCTTTATAACTTCTAATAGTATTAAACACATATTTAATACATACTTAAGCGTAAGGTTAGAGGTGATGTTCCTTAAGCTACAATCTGAAAAACAATAAGCTTTTGTAGAATAATTTGGGAAGTTTGTCATAAATTTTGTGAATTTCTTCCCTTGTTCACATCCTCTTAACACCCAGCAATAAAGCAAGCTTAATGGTCTGTTGAATTGCTAATGTCCCATTAGATTTTTTTATTTATTTTACAGTAGGTACGACATATTAATTAGTGCACCCAATGTTCTATTACAGGTGTTTATGCAATATTTTTGTCAAATTTCAGTGGGCTTCCTTTGTTAACAAGAGCATTCAAACAAGCTCAAATTTCCCTTTGCAATATGGTTATTTACTTCTACCTATTTAAACTTGTTGCGTTCCCCCTGAAAGATCTGGTACACAATTTGGCAGTTCTCATGGAGGAACAGGCAAGTTCTTTTTAATATATGGTGCTCTGTTTTGCATTAACAGTTGGTGTTTTAATGTCATAATGTTTTCATTTTTTTCTATTTGGAAAAAAATGAAAAAATGAAATATTATAATGCCTTTATTTTACAGTGTGGTTTTAATGATATTTTGCCATGAAACGTGGCATATAAAGAAATAATTTACTTTCCATGTAATGTACAACTCATATTTACAGTACAGTTTGTTTTAGCCGGAGGATCATACAACAGAGTTTTAGAACAAAAGTTAAACTTGGATCTATCCAGTGCTTCTTTTCTATATATAAAAAATGTTTGGGGTACTCTCATTTTCCTATTCATATTGAATACCGCCCCTCAGTGAGGCCAAACTTAGATTAGGAGTATGCATACCCCTGCGTCCCCCCCCCAGAAAAAAAGCACTGAATATGTTATGAAGATATGAGGGTTTAAAATCAATTTATATAAAATTGGTTTGGTATTTGAGTAAAAGGCCACAAGGCAACACAAATATAAGCACAACTCTATATGCTTAAGGGCACTTAATTCTGTATTTAGTAAGTTCTTTTGAATGTCTCTTACAATCTTAACCCTTTAATAAATAGCTTAATAAAAAGTAGGTTTTTGAAATTAAGTTGGGAAAACCAGTTACAACTCACTTTCTCATAACATTCCCTGACTCTGTCTTTTGAAAAAAATCTTGGGAACAAACAACAATGAACAAGAAAAAGGTGTTTTAAAAGTGTTCATTTGTCGATTTAACAATCCAAGGTAAAAGAAGAGAAGTCTGGCTATAATACTTGACAAGATAGACATCAACATATATGGAAAACAACAGGTGGAATGATAAGAAAGGTAGTATGATTTACTACTGAAAATATTGCACAACTTCATATTTTTCTTTCTCAGATTTAAGAATTGCTGAATTAAAGAAGGGGAACTGGAAAAGGTTTGCAATATAAATGCAAATCAACCCAAGACTGTATACTGCTAGTTGCTTTCTTCCAACAGTGCACCATTTATACTTTAACAATTATCCCAATCCAGCAATCTTTTGCAGGTATGTCGATTCTGATGCAAACACTGAAGTCCTCCCAGCCTCTGTTCTTTTCACTTACAAGGGCAATTTGGAGTATGCCCGAGTCTGCCTTGTCCAACGAAACAAATAGGAAAGGCTGCTTGCATAGGTGCTGTGTATACACCACTACACACCATGGGATATGGAAGGCATTTGAATGGAAATAGTCTACAGTGTCTTATACAGCATCTTCCACAGGTTAGTGGATACTTTTGCAGTCTGCCAACTAATCCTGTAGAAATTATTTTACATGTAATTGCTCTATTCTATAGCATTGAGGGAGGAATTCCACATTGTGCTCTTCTGATCTTACCATCAGCCCAAGCATTTCAGCTTGCCAGATGGAACAAGCCTCCCTCTCCTCCCCTTGCATGCTGCCCTGGGGAGGTCTCCTGACACACATCCAGAGCCAATTTCAGGGAGCATGGGGTGAGGAGGGGGTGAAAGCCCTGTTGCATAAGTCCTTGTGTACAGCTTCCACTGATGGGATTTGTTTGGTGAATGCTTACAGTCTGCAGTGCTTATACTGTAGACATAGTCTTCAGTGTAGTAGTTGTTTACATACAGTTTCTTCAAATCACGTAGCCAAAACAATCAGAACAGTCCTTGATACATTGCCTGCATCTCATGTTAAACTAAGACATTTCAACATATTGGCTTTAAGTCAAAAGTATAAAGGTCACATTAAAGAATGTTTTAAAAGAACAAAACTCCACATCCTAAGTGGATTTTTTTTTTACAACTACCTTCTCTGCAAGACTGCATCTATCAAGCACATCACTTTTCTTTTTAGTTTCATAAATGTAAATACTTGGAACAGCCCTTACCAGCCATAGGATCACTAACTTGATCAGTTTTATGTAATTATTTGCCAAATATGAATTTTGCATATAAAACATAAAATATAGAATATTTTAATATCTGCCGATAGACTGCTATGTCAGCCAAAAGAATACCAAAGGTACACTTAATACACAGAGACCGAGACACAGTATAGTTTTGAGAATCTAAAGTACAAAAACAAGAGATGCATTTTTTTTTTAATATGATCCAAGATGAAACTTTTTTGAAAGAATGCATCCCCAACAAATTGTATTTTTGAGATGCAGGGTAATCTTCAGCTTAATAAATGTTAAGTTCAATTTTAGTATTTGAATTCTACACTCTGCTTAGAAAGAAAATGATGAAACACTAGAAAGGCAAATACTGGTTTCTGTTGGTTTTCTTTTAATATTGTCACATTAAAATGTCTCATATAGAAAAAAAGTGCATCTCAAGTTTGCTTACAAGCTAGGAGACCTCAAAGTCCACAAATCCTAACTGCAAACAAAATATAGCACTTTTATAACAAGTTATAAATAAACTGGTTTTCAAGCATACAGCCAGCCCCAAAATAAGAATACACTATTTTAGAAGACCTAAGGCAAAATGGATTCCTTTCCAATGAATAAAAAAACTGTGCAAACAAGCTTGAAACTATTTTTGTGCCAGTGTTATAAAATGTAGCTTTTTTTGTAAATAGAGCATTGACCCAAATACTTGTGAAGCAATCTGAACAAAAAATGCATTTTCTTTACGACAAAGGATACTCCAGCATCCCTTTCTCCTTTTTAGCATTTTCTCTCTCTCTCTCTCTCTCACACACACACTCATCCCCCCCCCCCAATAGTATTATTGTCATTCATCTCAAAGAAGCTTGAACAGGAAACTTCCTGGTGGGCTGCATCCACACAATTTAATTTTTAACATATTTTATTATTCACACAGTTCTTTTGTATGGGTGTGCTAACAGGCTTTCTTAAGGAGCAACTATTTTTAAGCACTGGATCAAGGCTTTACATAAAAATAACTTCCTACTTTTTCTATAGTCTATAACTGTGTTTCTTCTTCCTTCCCTCCCTCCCTCCCTCCCTCTGTCTGCTATTCAGGATATTTCTTTATTCTTAAGAAATGAGATTTTATTGTGCATGATTTTGTTTCCTAATCCCTGGTTCTTTGGGCAGATGGCAAAGGATCAAATCCCTTTAAAGTGGATGGTTTCCTTGACAGGTCAGAAGAGAAGCTCTGGCTCAGTTAGTCTCGTAGGAGGACAACAGTGCTGCATCAACTGGCTCCATGCAGGAAGGACACGTGAAAGATCTCATCAACCAGTCATCTATACAGTCCAGGTGGTAAATATGCATGCATGGCAGGAATCTGATAGGGTCCCCGTAAACAAAGTCCATCATACAGATCACACATCTAGAAAGGAAAACAGGAAACAAGATTGAGGAGAATCTGAACTCAGTTGAAATATTAACCTGTCCACCTCTTACCAAAACATAAGGGGAAATGCTTGTTGCTGAAGCACCCATCCGCTAAAACAAATAAGATTAGCCAAAACTTATTAACATTTAAAATTTAGAGATGTAGAACTTTCCTAAATAATTTTGAATATTCTTTAGTTTTACTATTATTGATTCCTATGTTTGCTAATAGAACTATACCTTTTGCAGGGGTTTCATACCCACAAGTTGCTATGTAATAAAGTAAGTGAACTGAAACTGTACTTGCTTATATCTGATGCAGCACCTAAAATTAATCTATAGTTTTAATATAAAACTACTTTCTCTTTTTTACTTCTACATTTTATCTCACAAGGAACATGGAGACAGGTTCAAGACCTTTTATTTTCAAAAAATAGCACTAACCGTCATGGACATTTTCTTTCCCAGCAACCACTGATGTAACCTGAAATCAGCAGAGGCTAATCCAAATAAGTCAGCAGAACTCTGGGGCTGTTATAACTGCAAATTTCATGCCAACTTTTTTCTTACTCCTTTTTCTGCTTAACATTCAGCATCATGAAATGCTATACAGAACTCAGAAACTTGATCATTATTTTGTTGTTTTTTGGTTGTCCCCAAGGATGGTCTTTTCCTCCTGTAGATTTGGGACCATATCGAACACAGTTGTTCCACTAACAGAGCAGAATTCTGCTTGTCTAACAGAACTTTCCCTTGCAGCCTCCACGCACCCTCCATCTGCTCCAGAAGGTGGGAGGAAGCTCAGGAGATTTTGAGGGTGGGGTGAAGAAAGAAGATCCATTACATGAGGGCAACTCTGCACAGGCAATGCTAGATACAACTCTTGGTCCCGTCCCCCCGTCCCCAGTGGTCCAAAATTTAATGTGACTCCGTTGTAGCTTACTCTGGGATCATTTTCTATGGTAATACCTTAAAGCTGCTTTGAGCCATGAAGGAAAGCAAAATAACTCAAATTCAGTCTAGAAAGACCCACAGCATGAGTTTTTTCCTTATAAGTGTGTTTGCCTTGTTGTGCCATTATGGAAAGAGTATATCCAATTACTAGGAGCACTGAGCTGTACAGGTGTGAAGGAGACATGTGGAGGGAAACTGCTTGCTGCCATATGAAGTTTCTTGGTAGCAGGGGGAGGTCTTCCTGGAAACAAACTTGCTACTATGTTCACTTGATAGGCCCACCTTCAAAGATCAGCAGGCAATGTTGGAACTGTTAATTAGGAATATCTTTTTGCAACCAGAGGGGGCAACCCAGTTTCTTAATTAATCCATTGTGAATTAGACAAAAATTATGTCATGACTGCTGTGTGGAGGACTGGCTCACAGTATCCACTAGGTTGTCCATCCTCTTCAGACACCACTCAGCTGTGACAGCTATGTGCCACCCACCACCCCACTTCACCAGGAGCCCCTCTGAAATCAGCATGACAAACCCAACTGGATTAGGATTACTGGTTTTGGATCCAGATTTTACATAAGCAAGAGAGCTGGGGGACCATCTAATAGTGTGAGATGGGGCACAGAAGGCTGCGGTTGCACATTGCTCCAAATTTCTGAGTAGTGTTCAAGAGTAAATATTGCCAGCCTTATTTCACAATTGAGGAGTTGGGTTAAAAATGTTTTACTGAAGTCTTGTGCAAGATCTCTGTGGTTAAGTGGGGAAGAAATAAGAGTGATTATATGCAGTTTGAGGCAATACTGCAAGTGTTCCTCCTAATCAGGTTGTTGAAACCTCTAGCTTACAGCAGCTGATGAAAACAGCTAGGCTAGCTTGTGCTCAGGTTTGGGGTAAACAGAAATAGGAGTCCGGAATTACACCTATTGAAACAGCATTTCATATTTAAGAAATCACCCATCCAAAAAATGCACTAACAAGCATCACACCATTAGTGCCTGCAGAAGTATAATGGGTTATTTATACTTACATGATTTTCTGTGGTGGTGAAAATTCAGTTTATAAAGTGAGGGGAGTATGGACTGGGATTGTTTTGACATTAATGTCATGTGGAGTGCATGAAAAAACTAGCATGCATGAGCAGCACTAATTCCACAATAAATTACTGTCTGGAAGCAATTTATGTCAAAAAGGTTCTGAAGACTGAGAATATGGGTGTTCTCAGTAGTGGCACAACCTTCCCCTGGTAGCATGAACAACTACATCTTCGTGGTTCCTTATCAATGCATGATAATTCTTATTCAGCAAAGCCTGTGGTAGATCTGCTTAACTTTATCTGATTATGAGATTTTTCTTATGAGATTTTTATTCTATCATATTTTATGGATTTTTCTGATGTTTTCACATATTGTATTATATAATTTCTTCTTTGCAACAATTTTTCTGATGAGAAGCAACTTACACATTGATAAAAACTGATATGTAAATACATGAAATAGCTACACTAAAAGCAATTACTTAAATAATGTTACCACAAAAAATGGCACTTACTCTCTGATCTTTTTCTCAGAACCATCTCTTCCTGGATCATAGACTCCTTTCGGCAGATGCTGTATGAGGCCTATTCGTTGCGCTATCCTAATTTGTTCCTCTTCTGTAAGCTGGGTTGCTAGGCGGGTCTGGCTGGGAGTTGGATGGTAAACTGGAACTGGAACCTGTTCCTAAAATTAAAAGAAAGAAAATGAAAGCAAATGCATTTGCTTTGTCAGTTTTAAATTAATGATAGAAATGGATTTCACAGTGTATGGAAATTTAGATTCAGGTAGGTAGCCATGTTGGTCTGACGCAGTAGAAATACACGTGTATCTGAAGGAAGTGTGCATGCACATGAAATCTCATACCAAGAACAAACTTAGTTGGTCTCTAAGTTGCTACTGGATAATTTTTTATTTTTTTAAAATATATTTTTATGGAAATTTAAACCTCTTTCTTGGAGGAAATTTGTGCAACACTTCGTTCTCCTTTTTAGTCGTATAAGCCATAAAATGGGGCAAACAGCAGTGCCATCATTGCTGGGAAGCTGGCATGGATCTACTTTAGGATGTTTGACTTTTGTTTCCATTAGTTGCCTGTGGATTAGTTAAAACAAATGCTTAAGTATGACATGAGAATTGGAAAATTATGTTTGCAGGCTGGCTAATTGATGAGCATATGGCCTGCCAATACAGAGAAAATTATATATTTTAACTATTACTTGACACCAATCTCACTATATGCTTAAAGCAAACAGTAACTTGATGTTGTAAGTTAACTTCATAGAAATGAAATGTAACAGACCACTCAAACACCTGCAATTCTGATGGTTTTTAATACCCTTGTGCCCACACAATACAACTAGTTGTATTTAAATGGAAAAACTTCAAAAATGTGTGTGTGTGGTGTTTTAAGTGAAAGTCTCTATAAAATCTCCAGGCACATTTATTGTAGCAATATCTCAAACACATACCGTATATCGCGGCGTATAAGGCGACTCGGCGTATAAGACGACCCCCCAACTTTTTATGTGAAAAAGGGGTATACTCACTCCATGGTGGCTGAGGTGGTGGCGGCGGCTGGAGCGGCGGGGAGAGCGTCCCCCGCGCCACACAGGAGATCTCCGCGCTTGCCGGCCAAGCGCACAGCGGCCTCCATGGCTGCTGAGGCGGCGGCAGCAGCGCTGGAGCGGCGGGGAGAGTGTCCCCCGCGCCACACAGGAGATCTCCGCGCTTGCCGCCCAAGCGTTCAGCGGCCTCCATGGCTGCTGAGGCGGCGGCGGCTGGAGCGGCGGGGAGAGCCTCCCCCTCGCCATACAGGAGCCCTCCGCGCTTGCCTCCATGGCGGCTGAGGCGGCTGGAGCGGCGGGGAGAGCCTCCCCCTCACCGCACAGGAGCCCTCCGCGCTTGCCTCCATGGCGGCTGGAGCGGCGGGGAGAGCCTCCCCCTCACCATACAGGAGCCCTCCGCGCTTGCCTCCATGGCGGCTGGAGCGGCGGGGAGAGCCTCCCCCTCGCCGCACAGGAGCCCTCCGCGCTTGCCTCCATGGCGGCTGAGGCGGCTGGAGCGGCGGGGAGAGCCTCCCCCTCGCCGCACAGGAGCCCTCCGCGCTTGCCTCCATGGCGGCTGAGGCGGCTGGAGCGGCGGGGAGAGCCTCCCCCTCGCCGCACAGGAGCCCTCCGCGCTTGCCTCCATGGCGGCTGAGGCAGCGGCAGCGGCGGCTGGAGCGGTGGGGAGAGGCTCCATGGCGGCTGAGACGGTGCACGCACACACTCTGCCAGTGGCGGGGCGGATGTTGCCGGCGTACAAGACGACCCCCGACTTCAGAGAAGATTTTTTGGGATTAAAAAGTCGTCTTATACGCCGCGATATACGGTACTCCTTTTTGTGTGGTGTTAGTTCAGCTACATCACCTGTACGTTTCCTGGCTAAGGTGTGCCATCTCAACAATCAGTTACAGGGGTCATTTGCACCACCACATCAATGTAGTTTCAGTGTTGAGACACAACTGTGTTGCCACAAAGCGACAGGAAGAGCTGCACATGGGCAAGGATAAAATGCACCCTTTGTGCAATTATGATTTTTAGCTGACTCACTGTGGGCTGCATTTTTGGTTTTCTTCCATCCATACCCAGTATATATGCACACTGTGAATAATCACATAATCTATTTGAACACACTGCATTAGCACACAGATAACTCAGCATCTTCTATAGTGAACAGTCAACTCCTCAGCATAGTTCCTGTAAAAGGCTCCTCTTTGATTCACCCCTCTTCCCACAGGTATTTATCCTTTATGTAAATGGCAGGTTACCATGCAGTGACTTTTTAAAGACCAATTTACTAATGGACGGGATTCCTAGTTTCACTTAATCCCCCCCCCACCGAAAAAAGCTATGAACAAATGGATACATGAGAGCTGCCAGATGGACATCTGTTAATCTTCAGCAGAAGGCGCTTATGGGCTGTAAAATGGGGACTTCCCCATTCCACTTTTCTCTTTGTCCTTTATTTATCATCCAGAAGCCCTTGTTTATCCTTGGACAATTAGTGTATGTTATTTCACAGGGGTGTAACTATTGAGAAACCAAATTAAAGAACAGCAATATTCAATAATAAAGGTCAAACTGGATGCAATCGTGGCAGGTCTGAGCATTTTGCAGCATATCAGCCACATTTGCATGTCACACTTAAGCCAAACCATGGCTTAGTGCAAACATGCTGGCTTGTGAGGAGTAGATTTTGCTCCTCCCTGGTCTTTTTAGGTCAATGATGGGTGGCAGCCAAGTCAAGGTTTGGCTCAGCGTGTTGTACAGACCCACAACTGTGATAAGAGCTCTCCTCCTTAACTATGTTTTTGGGTTACAGGTTGTGGTTAAGGGGAGACCTTATCCACAATCCTGGATGCAGTTGCATTAAATGGCAAATGTTGATTCTATGTAAGAAGTTACATGTGGGGGGGGGGGAGCAAGTATAAAGTAACACATGATAAGGTAAACAAAAAACCACTTCACAAGTACCGTATGCTAATTGGTGACTGCCTAGGAAAAAGCTATTGGGCTTAGGGGAACTAGATCAATGAAAATGCTAACCCAGTGTGCAGCAGCTATGAAAATTAGAATCTCATGTTGGGAATCCCTAGAAAGGGCTTGAAAATAAAACTGCCTATATCATAATACTACCATTATACAAATACTATGTTCAAGTTCTGCTTGCCATACCTAAAAAAAAGGATACCGTTGACCTGAAAAAGGTGCTGAAAATTAGAACCAAAATGCTTTGGGGGCTAGAGAGAACAGGTTACGTTAAACGTGTTGCTTAAGTTTAGTGGGGAAAGTGAGTAAAGGGTGCGGGAAAAGAAATGACAGAGGTATATGCAATTATGTGTGGTATGGGGAAAGTAGATAAAGAGCAGTTTTTGATTCAAGATAGAGAGAACTTCATAGCATGCATAGTTAATGTTAAGTTGTCTAGTGTTAAGAAAAAGGTTAAATTATGAAGATACTCTTCAAGTGGCTAGTTCAGCCATCCAGCCAGGTGCTCTCCTGTATTTTTGGACTACAACTCCCATCAGCCCCAGCCAACATAACCATTAATAATATTATAATACTTTGAAAAGAGGTCAGTGGTAGCTGGGAAACTACTAATCCCTGAATAAAGATAATCTGAAGATTACTTTGTTCAGTTTAATAAATTGATACAATGTTCAACATGATTTATATAAAAAAATCAGAAAATATTCTAATTGCTCTTCAAGTGTGTTGTCTGACCAACCGATATTGTGCTGTGCCACAAATACTAGTTAAAAATAGGTATACTGATTGTCAGACTGTTACAAATCATAGCACTGACTTAGGTGTGCTCAAAATTTGTCGGCTCAAGGAGACCATTCTAGGCTGGATTGTGGCCAATTGAGCTGCTGCTGATATTTAGAATTGAAGCTTCTAGACCACAACAGAGAAGATAATTCTGTTTTTTTACTCCTGTAAGACATGAGCTTGAACCCTTGTATGCAGTAACTAAAATAGAAAGAAAGTGTATGCTATCAAAACAGACAAAAGCATAGTCAAGAAGACAGAAAGAGCCTAATATTGACCTGGAAATAAACTAGAAGGGAGTTTGCCCTGAAACATGCCTCTGTTGTGGAGGCTAGGTATGTAGCAGAACAAGGCAGGATAGGGATATAGTAAACGAACAAACAAAAACTGTATAGTGAACTTCGTAAAAATTGAAGGGTAGTCATTTTTCTTACCCCCCCCCCACCATTAAAAACATCTATCATGATTACAAAAACATTTTCCTGGGCATATTGATGTACAATATTATACCAAAGGAAACCCAAATACCAATTTTGATTTTTTTAAAGATATATTGTTTTACCTTTTTTTGTTTATCCAAACCTAGTTCCTTAAGGAGGCTGCTGTCTACTATAAATAAAAGACTGTAATTTGAGAGCTTTTTTCTACAATTTTCATAACTGCAAGCATAACCCTAACCACCTAATGTTGATGGTTGAATAGAGGCCTGGGGAGGCCCAGACCACTGCTGGCTTTTGAGGCCCCTAGCCGCAATAAATGCAGCCAGAAAAAAAAGATTGCTTCTAACATGATATTTAAAGAACGGCAAACCACAGCAATAAACAAGCAGATGAAGTGTGAGGGAACAGGACAATCTGGCACTTAAAAGCAACAAAGGTGGTACCTAGCAAACGTGCTTAGAAAGTTCCAAGGAAAGGACCCCCTTTGGCTGCCACCTGACTGACCTCAGGGGGCTGGGGTTCACAAGAAGACCCTCAGAGTTTGCCTATAAATCAGATATACCAACTTCACAGATTGCTTTGAACTCTAATCTTACTGCATTTTCCTGTAAATTATCATTTATAACTTACAATATTATATGTGACTAAAGTTATTTTATTAAATAGCTTTTATCCTGCATCTTCAAGCATAACAGTCCCCAGAGCAGTTTACAATCCTCTAAAAATCCATAAACCAATAAAACATAAATTGGAATGCAATAAACAGCATTCTACTACAGCATTGGCTAAAAAAAAAAACCTCAGAAAAAAGCAGGAGGATAATATTATCAACCTACATAAGCTGCTGTGTTCAAACAGCATTACCTTCTTCCCCATATTTATTTATAAAATACTGTATACCACTATATATATATAAAAAAATCTAAGGGGTTTCTGCTAAGAGATAGAGAGAACCACATAATGCAGGTGCCACTACTGAAAATACCTGACCATGCATAACTTCCCTACCCCACAAAGCAAAGGGATGTGCAAGAGGACGTCTGTTGATCTCAAATGTGTGGCTAGATTCACACAGGGTCCTGCACTGAACCACCAAGCCACAAATAAATTTCTATATAGTTATCTGTCTCTGTGTTATTTACATAAATAAAACATAGCTTCTTTCTATTTCTTGAGACTGTATACTTTTTTCTCTTCCTAGAAACTAAACTCATAGCTAATCTTTAAAAGGTAAAAGTAATAAAATCTACTTTGTGTGTATTGCTGAATGCATACAACTACAATAAACTTCATTAAATTTCTGCATTTTTAAAAATATAAATTACCCCAAGACAATGGGGCTGGAATCTGACTACCGGTATTCATCCAGCCAATGAAAATTCTGAAAACTGGCAAAAAAGAATTAAGTGAAGAGCAAGAAATAATAATTTTAATGAAGCATAAAGCTCCTTGTTACAAGCAACTGATTTCTGCACTTCAATTATTGCACAGCATGCTCCCTCATTCCAGGATAATGTCTTAGGGTACAGTTCAGCCTGATGAGTTTAGCGGCTCATCAGTGCTGCCCTTCACTTGGTTCCTGTCCCTACCAGGTGTGATAAATTTCATTTTATCTGGCAAAAGTCCCATATTCAGCCTCATTGGAAAAGAACATGCAGCAGTATAATTCAGATCCAAATCTCCAAGGTGCTTCACATGGACAACCCCAGCTTGTACCTCTTTAATGAGGTACAAGCTTTTGTGAGAATAAAAAATTCAGGAAACTGAGTGCAAACAGCGATAAGATTCACAGGATGTGGTGTGGAGTATCAGAAGCAGTTGCATAAACAGAAGTGCTGGTCTGAATGCATCTTTAGAAAGTTGTTTTGTTTTGAAGTGGAAGAAGGGAAGGGTCTACATAAAATTCATTGTTATCAGGAGCTTCTGAAAATCCAATAAGTCACAATTTACACACTGTAGAAAAAACTTAATTTTAAGCACTGCAAATTGAGAAAGTGCTGTGTTTGTGTGCCGAGGACAGCAGAAAGGTTGCACAACCTGGTCTGGAAGTCAAAAGTATTTGTCTTGAGAAAGCTGCAAAAATAACTCATTTCCAAGGGGCAATGAACAATATTACAACAATGGATGTGGCCCCCGCTTAATCCCTGCTTCCCTCTAAATCCCAGCAGCCTTTCTATGGAAATCTGTTCATGCTTCCACCTGCCTTGCATATTAACTGTAGATTTATAGAGATTGTTTCTTGGCCTGAAGAAACCATTCCTGTTAACAGCAGCCTTGCCTGGGCAATACAAAATATTGTGCAAAGCAGCCAAATTAAACACTGTCTGGCAGGAGTGGCTTTACCACGAAGCCAACAGGATAGAGCGGCACGAAGAGGGTGGCATCATTTTACCCTGTAGACAGGAGAAAGTATTTCCTTCCTTAATAGTTTATTTACTACTGCTGTTTGCTTGCTCCTCTCCTCCACACACACCCCAACTCTTCCACCAGCCAGTGCCTGTGTCATTTCAGGCAGGAGAGAAGAAGCCAAATCAAACAGCCGAAGTAGCACATGGATCAGGCCAAAGGCTGTTTCTCCATATTCGTGACATGGTAACTATGAGAAATGGAACCAGTAACTCATTCCACATTGGAAGCTACTTAAGTGAAGAGTGGGGGTTATGCCAACATGGTTAAAATTGGCTAAACTGTGTAGAAAGTTGCCTCACATAAACAGCTTCCTAAGTAGAATGAGACTATTCCAGTGTTTTGATAGATGCTACCACACTGCAGAAGTATGCATGCAACAAGAAGCAGGAACGGAACCACTGCAGTTACCTTGTATGCAATATATCGGAGGGGCGTTACTTCCTTGACTGTTTAGATTTAATCATCAGCTTTCACTTTTACAGAACTGTTATCTGAAACCTCAGATACAAATACAACTCTCTTACTAAGCATAAAATCTACCTTCCAAGTATCATAACATGGGACAAAAGTGGCCAACCTATGAACATTCGGGTGTTGTTGGACTGTAATTCCCATCATTGTTGATCAGTGGTTGGGCTGATGGGAGTTCTAACAACATCTGGAGTCTAACAACATCTGGAGGATCACAGAGTTAGCCAACCCTGATTCAGGGACTCTAGAACAAATTGGCTTGGAAAAACCCAAGAACTGTGCTTTGATGGTGTCAAAAGCTGCTGAGAGGTCAAGGAGAATTAACATTGCTACATTTCCCCATCTCTCCCAATACAGGTAGATGTCATCATACAGGGTGATCAGAGCAGTTCCTGTACCAAAACCAGACCTAGGCTCATTTGAAATGGATCTAGAAAGTTGATTTCTAGAAAGCCTGGATCTTTCCAATAAAGCCTGGATTTGATCCATGATTTCACCCCCTTCTTAAAAGTATGCATTTATTTTATTTTTTTACTGGCTTGATGTACTTTCTGTTCTGAAAGTACTCTGATCATTATTTCAACATTTCTGCAAAGTTGCTCCACAACCAACAGTTTATGTATGATTTCAGCTTCTTTCGATGATACTGGGGAATGCACAAACAAAATCAATATATACAAACCACACAAATTTAAAGTAAAGAATCAATGAAATGAACAAATCCCTCCCTTACAACCCTTCAGAACAGAGTTGGCAGGAATTCCTTGCTTTTGGAGACTGCAGTCAGGGAAATAGCACATAATGTCTATGTACAGTATGTCCCCACAACAGTTGATAGTTTAGAAATGTTGCCATTTGTGTTTCCTACAAATTCACTTTAATGTGAAAATTGTTTCTGTTTGAGGAGCATATATACCATCCCTAGGATTTTTACAGACTGAGCATCTCCATGCTGGTTGGCCATATGTCTCATACTCATTTAACCTTAATCAACAGATGGGCATTTCTGGCAGATTAATGCCTATCTGCATAAATAGGGAACCATGTGTGAGGGATCATATTTGGAGAGAGGCCATAGCTTAAATGATAGAGCACATACCTTGGAAGCAGAAGCTCCCAGGATCAATCTATCATATCCAACTGAAATATTTAGGTAGAAAGATCTTTGCCTGAGACCCTAGAAAGTTGCAGTCAGGGTAGGCAGTACTGGCTCACTAAGTACTCTGATTTGGTATCAGGCAACATCCATGCACAATTCACTCTCGGCACCAACCTAGTCCAAATATTTCCATCACTTGTTCTTGGGACTAGCCACAATTTATTTCATACACTGTAGGAGTTACCATCTGATATGTGTGCATGTGGATTATTCTGCTGTTTCTTATTTAAACCAGATCACCCAACCTCTGTCCAAGATGGAGGTGAAAGTTACTTAAGTGTTTTGTGTGTAAGACCAAACCTCCAAGTTCTTCCCTTTTAAAATTGGCTAGATACCTTGGTGGGGCTTTTTTTGGCTGCAACACTACTATTGTTTAGCATTATCTGCACAAACTGGAATAAGCTTTAGGCTTGTATAATCTCTCATCTCTCTCTGGCCATGGCAACAAGATCTGACACTTCTACTGTTAAAATAACCAGAGCTCCCTACTTGGAGGGACTCAGCAACAGCAACTAAGACACCATCCATTCTGTGAGGATCAATGACCAAACAAGACAAATGAATGGTGTTGCATGGGGCTACACAAAATGGACCCCATTTACCCTAAAACATTGCATATTGGGTTCGTTTTAGCTTGCTAGAAACAGAGTAAAGTAGATGCCAAAAAACCCACACCTTGCTTGATTAAAGCAATTACCTTGTTAATTGATAAGGCTCCAAAGTGGAGTGTCCCAATGTAAAAGAGGGCAGGGTTTCTCCACCTTTAGCAGCAGTCATGCAAGTTACTCCTGCTGAAATTCCCTTTTCTACACAACCAAGGTTCTGAAGCCCTAGTTTATCCCCTAATCCAAATATGTAAAATGTTTCTCTCAAGTTGCAATAACAATTTCCCTCACAGATGAGGGAAGTAGACACTCCAATTTTACCATACAGTTTACAAAAATTGGGTTTTTGTTTTGCTTATTGCAACAGCTGAACAGCAACCAAAAAGCACTTTGTATGTTGAATAAAATGTGTTTACACTAATGTAGCTGATATGGGAAGCATGTACTATATTCCTTTTTGTGATAACCCAAAGCTTATCCCTGCTGTGACTGTGCATTTTCAGTTCCCAGGGCACAAGTCCAAGAGTGATCTCATTCAGAGCTCAACCACTTCTAATACAGAATATACCATATATACTTGAGTATAAGCCTAGTTTTTCAGCACATTTTTTGTGCTTTAAAAGCTGCCCTCGGCTTATACTCAAGTCAACCATTCCTTAAGGAGTGTGCAAGAACGGTGGTTCTTTACTCTCCCCAGGCAGCTTGTTCCATTCCTGAACTGCTCCCTTAAATGCAAACTTTAGACCCCAGAAGGCAGAAAGCCTATCAGTTAAGGAAGTATTAAAACCCCACAGGTGCTCACTTTCCCTGGCTCCTGCTTAAACAGGACAGGACCCCAGCCTTCTCTGTATAACACAAGGGAACATTGCACTGTGGGTTAAACCACAGAGCCCTAGGGCTTGCTGATCAGAAGAATGGCGGTTCGAAACCCTGCGACGGGGTGAGCTCCACAGCAGCAAAGGAGGAAGAGGAAGGAGCAGCCCAAAGGGCTGCTTTGGGCTGCTCGTTCCTCCTCTACCACAGTGGCAAAGGTGAACCGGCTTATACTTGAGTCAATAAGCTTTCCCACATTTTTGTAGGGAAATTAGGTGCCTCGGCTTATATTTGGGTCGACTTATACTCGCGTATATACGGTATGTTTGCACTAAGAACACATGCAAGAACGAGAAGTATATTCACTCAGGTGGTTGATAATACTTTTTTTAAAAAAACTTCCAAAAACTGCTCACTGGTTTTTGTTTTTGCTGTTTTTGTTTTTTAAAAAGCTGTGCCTGGAGACAGATAATCAGGTTGTGTATCCACAGCAGTGACCAGAGGAGGAATGACTGCTGAGAGGAGCGCAGAAAGAAGAAAAACCATTGTACACCTGCATCAGCACAACCAGACATCTTCTGCCCCACCTGCAACAAACATGTCTCTCCTGTATCCGTCTCTACAGCCAAAGCAGGTGCTGTGTAACTCTCCAATGGTTTGACTTCACCCCCAAAGGGACATTCTTACATTGTCTGCCGAGACAGAGATGCCAACTCTAAAAATACAGATTGTCTATGTTCAAGAAAATATTTTCTTAGCTGCTAGGATGGTTAATAACGTGAACTGTGAAATTCCTGGTTCAAATGTAAGACCAGTCTAGCTTTCACTGCTGTTGTAAGGAATATCAGGTCAATGTATGCGAATTGTTTTGTGCATTTATAGGGCAAAGCAGTATGCTGTATGCAAAGGGCTAAGTATCTAGCTATATTAGCATATAACCAACATACTGTAAACTGGGTGGATTAGGACTTTTTTCAGGTTCTAAATAAATAGAGCATTTCACTCAACTTTAGGTTTTGATCAAACACAAGTGCTGATGACATTTCTGATGGGAGAATGGCTGCCACAGCCTCTGATCTCCCACTGGTTTGAAAGTTGACTGTTTTGAGTTCAGAAAGTAAGACTTAATTGCAAACTAGCAAAAAACATAAAACCATTTCCCCCCAAATACAAATGTTATATTGCTAAATTTGAGTAAGGTTTATTTATACACACAATGTTCCTTTAATATCATGCATGTTAGATTTTTAGTTTGCTGTAGACTGGTTAAAGAAGGTGCTTTTTATATGAACACTCCTATATTTTGATAGTGTTTAGCACAGCTGAGATCAAATTATTATCACTACTTTTCCTAACAGTTAAACCAAGATTATCATGAGAATATTTTAATGCTAGCCAGTATCTCCCTAGCTGTACCACCTGGGGAACAACATAAATGCAGCCATAGTTGGAGGATTTCAAATTCTACATGCCTGACATCCTTCGCAATGCATTTGAATACACTTAACCAGATTCAGTATTTTAGCAACTAACCACAAAAATGAAGCTATTGAAACTGAGTTTTGGAGGATGATTGTGTAAGAAAAAATAATTATTATCATCAAAACTGTTGGACAAGATGCACATAAGAAAGTCACTGCAGTTCTAAAATCACAACCCAAGTCTCCTGACTCTTAGTCCATTGCCTTGTTGCCTGAATTACTCATTTTAGGCTGCTGTAATACTGCACTATGAAAATATTGTTGCCAAAGCACTAACTGGAATTTTATCTAAAGGAAACATAAAACAACTGAAAAAGCTGATTGTTCATTCTGGTCCAGAATCTAGCTAATGCTGGGTGTTCCTGGTTAGATCCTCAGGGTATTATGTAATGCTTCCCATAGATCAGTTAGAAAAATGCAGGCATCTCAGAAATCGGCCCACCAACGCAGCCCTGCAGAATAATCTTATCATTTCTCTTACAAACATGAAGGCAGAAGGGAATAAAAACTAAATAAATAAAACCAACCTCCACAGTACTGCAGAATCATCCATGTGTTAGACCACAGATCAACACACACAATACCACCATACCTGTGAACCACAGACTTGTGATTTTCATTTATTAACTGCAGTAATGTCAATAAATCTAGGCTGTGAGTCCTGGAAGATCTGCTCCTTTACAGGTCTTTTCCCACCTGGCCTGGGAAAGCAGGTCCTGACTGACTTCACTTACAAAGGCTGAGGCTGCTGGAGACAATATTGGAGACCGAGGTCATCAAGCCTAAGCCACTATTGGCAGTACAGTAACAGCAGAAATATATGTTTAAGATAATATTTTATTCTCTTGCCAACTGTGATGTTTCAAATGTGCAGTTTATTTGACTTCCTTTAGTAATGTTTTTTGCAATGTTTAAGGAAAATATTTTTTGTTGACTTTGCTGTGTTAAATGTCCATGCTGTACATGGCATCCTTTGTATTATTTTGAAACTTTTAAGATAATATTTTAGTTTATTATGTTGCTTTGAATGCATACTTTATATTTGATTTAATCTCTAATGTTTTATTCTGGATTGTTTTATTTGATGTTTCAATGGAGGTTGTAAACAGCTTTGAGATTTTTTTTCTTATAAAGAAATGCGATAAAGAAATGAAATGAATAATAAAAATAAATAAATAAAGCATTCTTGCTCTCTTTTTTAAAAAAACAAAACAAAACCGACCCCACCAAGAGTTACTTTCTGTATTATATTTCACATATGGGATGACTGTCAAAAGTCTGTATGCATATAGATTCAGAAAGTCTCAAAAGAATTCCAGTGTTATCAAGTTCATGAATCAGTGGCTTGTACTAATTAAAAAATGGTGATATGGCAGTAATTTGAGCAAGTCTTCTCATGCCTGCAATAAAACATGAAAGAAAGCTCTATGTGACATCAGCTTGGAGGCAGAAGATGCAAAGTGTTGCGCCAGTTTCAAGACAAAGTATTGGACACGATTTAAATAGGCCACCACAATGCAATATGAAATTGCATTACAGACAATTACTAAAAATCTCACACTCATTAATACCGAGAAGTAACACAATATACCAATATTGCTACTCAGCCTAGCACAGATGTGGTGCTGGTTCCCTACAACCATAACTTGCATATTAAGAATCAGCCTTAGGAACATTCATAATCCATCTCTTCCCAGTGTGAAATGCTGCCCTTCCCTCCATGTTTGTCCCACGAGACTAGGGCCCTGCAGGATTTGATCTCCTTCCACAGGGTCTGTAAGACAGAGCTATTCCACCTGGCCTTCAATTTGAATTAGCCTCTATTCCCTTTTCCCTTTCCTCTTCTATAAAGAAACCCTTTCTGGGACCCCACATTTAAATTCTTCCCTGGTCTTGCTGGCCCTACTAGGACCAACTTGGCCAGTTAGCCCTGGTGATCATTTGATGTCTACTGACTGAGTTTTGTTCCCCCACCCCACCCCGAAATGATCCTTGAATTTTTGAATTTTATTTATATTGATGCTGCATTTTATGTTGTATTTTATGCTGTTTTATGTTGTGTCTAAGTCGCATTTTAATCAATGTTTTATATTTGCTGTTAGCCGCCCTGAGCCTGGTTTTTAAACTGGGAAGGGCGGGGTATAAATAAAAATTTATTATTATTTATTATTGTTCTATGTTTGCACCAACTGATCAAAGAAATGCAAGGGGAAGTTTTGCTCACAAAGGTGTAACATTTGCTCATGTTTTTCTAAACAATGTAGCATCCTGCACCACAGAGTACATGGTGCTGTTTAAATTTCTTTGTATACATATAGGACTTGTTGGCTTGGGGCTACTTATTAAAACTAGTCAATGTCCTAGTGTGTACAAAAAGAGCTCTATATCTTGGCAATGAGAGCTATATAATATATTTCAAACAATGCTGTTATGTTATAGCTGCTAGAGAACGAGTATAATAGGGCTGTTACACCCCATACCAAAAACTAGTTCATCTTATACAAATTTGTGTGTTAATTGTAAGATTTTTACCCTGCCCTTTCTTTCTTAGGAGCACAGGACAACTTACACTAATAAGCAGCAAAACAACTAATCATACTATAGGGTGCTCAACACTGACTCTATTGTCAATTGCAGCTCCCCCATTTAGCAGGCACTGTGTATTACTTCAAAATATGGTAAACCAGCGCTGCAGAAAGGATGGACGGCTTCCTGTTCATTTATCTGAGGCGCTGGACTTCTTCCTCAATTGTTCCCTGATGGCACAACTGTTTGAATTGTGGTTCCACTTATCCCATAGTTAGTCCTATTAGTTCCAACATGACTCTAGAAGATGTAGTTTAGTGACTACAGTCTTAGTCAACTATCTTGTTGCAGGCATTTTGGCACAGTATCAAGCCTGCAATTTGGCAGCTTGTCATTTTAGATATCTTAGCTTAAACAGAGGAGTGACTGAGAATAGCTGTTCTGTATTAAACTACAAGGAGAATGTAGTTAGCCAGAATACAATTGTGCTCCCAAAGCTGGAGTTCAGCCAATACATCTTGTTGAAACATAATGAGATTTTTGAAGTTCAGTCAAACAACAGTGTATCACTTCTGCTGTAAATTCATTGTCCCAATATAAGAGATTATTATATAATAGCTGAGTAGATTACAGTTTCTTACAGCAATTCAGCATCAAAGTGGATTAATAAACTCTACCTGGAACAGCCATACAAAATAAAATCATTAATAACCTTTGTTTTCCCCTCATTTTACCACGGGTATGTTGGGACACCAGAACTTTAAAGCAGGCTATCACCCTATTAAAGAAAATGAATACTGGAACTGTTTTGAAGGGCAGCATATAAATTCATAAAATCAATTAAACATCTTGGAGGTAAGGACCAGGATGCTAAACTCTTAAAAAAAAACTACTATTCTAAACTCTACAGTTTTCTTAGTCCTTGAGCTCTGCCAACACTATGATAAACAGGGATGAGCATGACACTAAGTAAGTTTCTTGAAGCACTTGAGCACCTCTGAATGTAAGTGATGATACAGACAATGAAATCTGAAGAGCCCACAAACCAAATTAGGTTTGTAAGACATTTGGTTTAGCTCATTTTGAAAATAATACTGGAATGGCAATCATATGACATAGTTTTTATACTCAAAGAGTCCTCAGGGACTGAATGCAGATACAGGCAGTGTGCAAACCTGGCACATGGCATGGAGGTCACTGCATTCTGTCTTCCATGCACAAATACAGTTGGCGTGTGCTCTCCGTAGCTAGAGACTCGGAATTAAGCATTTTCTGCTGTATTTTCCCTAGAATAGAATTACATTTTTGATCAGTACAAATCATTTACTGTGAAAGCGGACACAAGTTTTATAAGTGATATAGCAAAACTGAGCATCGAAAAAGCACAATGTGACTTAAGCATTTTGAAAACAAAGCAAAGCAGCTCCCGCTCCCGCTCCCCCACCCAAGCCCAACCCTTTCCAGCACTCCACTATTTACCAAAGTCTGTTGCTTTGGAAACAAATCTACTGTAATAAATGACAGTTTTGAGAAGAGAAGGAAACACAGCCGAGCCCCATGACAGAAATGAATGATGTTATTGTAACCATCAACGTCTCGTGAGTTTATCACCTGCTTTTCCAGCACATGGTTACTGGAAAGCTTATATTTACTGCGAATGTCATACCACATAGTGAAAGTGTGGGAACAGTCAAAAGAGCTGAGTTGCAGCTAAGGGAGGAGTGGAACCGTGAAGGAACTGAAAACTCATCTTCCTATGAAGAAGCCAGAAAGAGCTGGCCCACTTCTATCTCAAACAGAGAGTGAACAAAAACAACCATTAGCTGCTATATTGTCATTGTACTGTCCTGCAGAGTAGTGAGAGGAATCTTGTCACACCTCTGAACCCAGTCAGAAATCTAGGAAAGCAGAGGAGTGGCAAGATTCTTCTCACCAGCTGGCAGGGTGATAAAAGAGAATACAGTGGAACCCCGGGTTACGCACGCAATCCATTCTGGGTCGCCATGCGTAACACGGGCGTGCATATCCCAAACTCGCGAAAAAACCCGAAAGTAGCATGATTTGAGCACTTCTGCACATGCACGAAGTACACAAAAGCGTTCTGCACATCCAGGGGTCGTGTGCGCTCCGGAAACGCTTCTGGGTTGCGGATGTTCTTAACCCGAATGTACGCAACACGGAGTGTGCACAACCCGGAGTATGATTGTACAGACAAAAAAACAGCTTGTTAAATGGTTATTCACTCATTCACTCACTCACATCCAGTGCTGTTCAGGATACAAGAAATAATGTAACTTTCTCCTGGTAACCTCTTGGTGGGATTACTGCAGGGGTTGGGAGCTGTTGGCCCTCCAGATATTGCTGAACTTCAATTCCCATCAGCCCCAGCCACTGTGGCCAATGGCCAGGGATGATGGTAATTGTAGTCCAGCGACATCCAGATAGCTAGAGCCCTAAAATTTTGAAGTAAAAAGTGATATAAATATTTAGAATAAACAAACTGCTCCTGAAGAACTGCTATAGATCTTCAGTGTAAATAGAGCATGAGCAAAGAACATATAATTAACAAGAGAACAATACTGAATCAGGATTTTGAAAGTCTCCCTTGAAAAATAATGGGAGGGGCTTTTTTCCCTAAAAAGCAGCAGCAGCTTACTTTAACATAACTGATTGACTTGATTTCTCCCATTAACCTACTTTGTAGCATCCAAGTGAAATGCCCCAACATTGCATAAATACACTAAAAAAGGTAAATCCTATATAAAGACAAAGGTGGCTAATACGTTTCCACTATTTCATCTTTATTTTTAATTTTTTCCTGTTGAAATCTACCATTCAGTCTCACACATACACTTCCGGCATTTAACAGATATACTTTATGACTACAATTCTCTGAACATTATGAATGGGTAACTGCAGTTTTACATAAGGCTCTCTAACCTCCCTCTAAGTACAGGCCTGAACGCTTAGGGATGCTCTTTTCAGTTGGCAAGAGAGGGAGAACTTTATGTATATAAATGCTGGGTCCAATCAAGTTCACTGGAATGTGACTTTTTCCATTACTAAGCCATGAGGTTATTGAGCTGGAACAGCTTCAGAAATTGAACTTTTATGACATCAGAAAGCTTCAAACCTCAGAAAGTTGAGCGCTAAAAGTGGAGCTGGAAACAACAAAAGCTTGAATGTCTGCCAAACATAAAATAAACTAGTTTCTAAATGACAGTTGTTCTTCTACTCAGAGTTCATAAATTTAGTATGATCAAAAGGAATTTCATGAAACGAACACCCTGAATGGGCCTTATTATATGTAGCAATGGCATTTGTCTGAAATGTTACCCTACCTCACCTACTAACAACTACTCAGATGCAAGTCCACTGAGTTCAATGGGATTTATAACTAAAGGATTATAGCCAAAGTGATGTACACCATTCAAAGGGAAGGGGAGGGTGTATGAGTGTTGTAGTGCAGAAAGGGTTA
Organism: Lacerta agilis; assembly: GCF_009819535.1. Taxonomy (NCBI): domain Eukaryota; kingdom Metazoa; phylum Chordata; class Lepidosauria; order Squamata; family Lacertidae; genus Lacerta; species Lacerta agilis. The sequence continues at coordinate 40,454,612 of NC_046317.1, forward strand.
AAGCTAAGGCCCAGCTGTTACACCATCCACAGCACCACTTGATAAAATTGTATCATAGTTACTTGGTTAGAACAATGTGCTTCCAAGAACAAACAGTATTTATTGTTCCTAGAATGTCTATTACAATAAGAAGTGTTAGTTGCACAAGTGTGAAGAGCAACTTACTGTAGTGGATGGTGCCTGTGACATCATTGGTGAGGAAAGACAAACTGCATTATTTCTCTGTTACAGCAGCACCATATTGCCACAATAGGAGAATGCAGTTTTACTATATCACTCAAAGGAATGACCTCTCATGTACCGGTAAGTCTTTCAAATAAATAGGAACACCTGCAAGGATACCCCATTCTGGTAACCTTTCCTCTTTGTAGATTTTTCAATTTAGTCCTTCCAATGTATTTTACTTCATGGCTTTTGTACAATAGTTGTTAGAGGATGAAAAATGTGAGCGTCCCTCTGCTGTCCCACTCACCCCTACTTCCAACCTAGGAACAGGACATTGTGCTGGATCAAAGTTAGTGCTAATACAACCCTTTATGTGTATATATAAAAACTGAAAGGAAATGATGTAAGTATTAGGGGAGACCCTTGCTAGCAAATGAAGTTTGCAAGTCCAACCTGAATATGGATATGGCACCTCCAAAAGAATCAGTGTTGGCATTCTATGTTTTGGGAGAATGTGCTTTTGCTGTTAAAGTCAGCCTTGTACTGGTGGCTACAGCCTAGTTATGACACAGTGAATAATACATAAAGATATTCTAACAAGAACAGGAAAGAAATTACAGACTCACAATTTTTTTTTTTTTAATCGTGACCTGATCTCTCTAGAACTTGTATAAATCAATACAGCCTTTAGATTTTTTTGCAGCTGGAAATGCCGTAACAAACATCACCATGGGTGCAATCATATGCCTACTTACCTGGCAGTAAACCCCTTTAACTCAATAGTTTTCCTTCTGAATGAACATGTATAGTATTGTTCTGCATATATGCCTTTCTTTAGGAATGCAATGCTTTTCTAGGAGTTGTTGGCAGTTTTTTAGGCTGCAGTCTTATGCTCATGGACACTGAGTTAGCTTAATGTACTAATTAGGACATACTTCTGAATGAAACATGCACAGGATTGAGCTACATTATCCACTTCATAATGAAATATGCACTGGTGACTCTGGTTTTCAGTTATTACAGCCTATTTAATTAAAAGCTCCTTATGTTTAAGAGCCAGTGTTAAAGTATCAGATGAACCAGATCCAGCAGATCAATTATGTCAAATGCAATCTCAAAGTCTATTTTGATAAAGCAACACTATTTCAGGTATTCACCATATAGTTGGATTAAACACACACACACACACACACACTAATTAAAGGAAAAGTATTTAAATATTCAAGTTGAAACTAGCAATATGAATTCAACTTTCATATATTTCATATATTTGCCAAAATTAAAGTGTCTGCAGCAAATATATTTCATATATTTGCCAAAATTAAAGTGTCTGCAACAGCAACTGAACACATTTCTCCATAGTTCTAATAGTTTTCAAGCTTAGTTCTAACAATGGATTCACCATCTGTGTCACAACAAGGAACTATTTCACGCAGCACAGCAAAGCACACTAGCAATACTTGTGGGACACCACAAAAAGTGTGATGAGCCCTAACTCTGGCCAACAGGGGGAGCAGCAAGAAACTAGCCAGACAGGTTCCTGAACGCCAACAGGCTTGACCACAGGTGGTCATGACAAAGCCTGATATTATATGACCTTGCAGGTCAGGCACACTTCTTTGATTTAAGCAGAGCAACTCAGCTGCCTGCCTTATATTTCCCACTCTCAGCTTTTCCCAATACCCATATCATCTCCAACGACTCAGTAGGAACCTGACATGACAAAATATCATTATTATAGTATTGTCAAAGGAGATCTTTTAATTTGGAATCACGCTATACAAGCTAGCTCATGTCATCATACTTCATCCCAACATTTAGTATGAGGGGAAGAGTTCTTTTTCCAATTCCTTAACATCCCAAGTCTTTATGTAGCTTTACTGTTAAACCTGAAACTAATCAAAAACTATTTCTAGGTTGTTGGATAATTTATTAGTGTAGTAAAATATTTTTGCCTCATCTTTCCATTCATACAGGGCTCACAAGGCAATAGTAAGCAGCCGTCTGTATCAGGCTAAGAGTTAAGAAACATGATTTGCTTTACAATTCCTTAGCACTTAAAGGAACCATAAAACAATCCTTTGGGATCACTACTCTTTCTAAGCACATTTACTTGAAAATTTAAATCACTTCCAAATAAATGTGAATAAGAGGGAAAGCCAAAGTGGTGCACGTGAATACACAAGCATGCACACAAACATCAAAGGAAAAAGTTCAAGTCAATCAGAATAGGTGTTTGTTTGTTTGTTTGTTTTAAAAAAGATAAGTAATTTGGAATTAGCTTAGTTAGAAAAACACTGGTTGGAAACTGTTTCCTTATAAACAAATGAAAAGGTAAGAGAATATTGTTGTCATAAAACTGTAGTAAATTACTGTATTCCTTTATTCACCAGTGTTATATACAAATATCCTTTGTATATAACACAAAAGTTTGCCACTAAGAAGGATATGAAATATAAGAAGCATAACAGTTGTGGAAATATATGCTCACCAATTATTACTACAAATTAGGGGGGATATAATGGGAAACATAGGCAAAATAAAATGGCAGCAGACAAATATATCTAAATGAAGTTTTCTGCCACCAGTTGCCAAATGTGGCATATAGCAGAATACATTAACTCTTTCCTGCCTCACCGCCTTCTGTTCCATTAGTGTGAGAGTTTATAATGTATATATCCAGTGTATAATTGAGGTATATGGGGGAATAAAGGAGGGGTAGTAGAGATACAGTAAGTGGATACAGAATTGCAGCTTAAGAATGTTCACTCAGAACTATCCACTTAGTTCAATCATATTTACTCTTTAGTAAGTGTGTTAAGACTGCAGCCTTCTAACTTATGCATCTTTACCTAAAAGTAAGTTTCACTGACTTCAATTAGACAAAATCCTAAATAAGTGTGCACATAATTGCAGCTGTGCAAAGCCTATCCTATTCATGTTTATTGAGATAACCTACTGAGTTCAATGGAATATACAGCACACCCAAGTAACTGCATAGGAAAAGCAGCCTTACATAGCAATACTCAGAAAGAAAAGGTCTCACTGCTTTCAGTGCCATCTATTTCCCAAAGTGTGCAAATTTACGCACAAGATTCAGATATTGATCCTTCTATAACATCCCTGCATTCTCTTCTTTTGAATCATTCAAACAATCCATCAGAGCCAACCTATAATTATCATCTAAAACACTTGTGGGTGACCGATATAAATTAAATACTTCCTGTAATTTTGTTAACTATGAATTATTTGAATATTTTGAATGACTGTTACATCCTGATATTAAATACATGGAAGTAAGTCCTTGCAACATGATAGTTGTGAATGTGATCTTGATTAATGCGCATGCCAGATACATGCATGCACCCAAGGTAAAAATGAAAAACGCCAAATGAACAATCTCTTGTGCATGCAGATAAAACTTCACTGGATGACTGCTAGTGTTTTTAGGAGCAGCATCTTATCAAACCTCATTCCAAAAAACCAAGGTGCAATCATATGCATGCATACTTCAGTTGGAAAGCTATCTCACTGAACTCAATGGGAGTTCAAATGGCGTGGTCTACATGTCACATTAAAACCATAGTTAAAAACAAAATATGGTTTAATATGAATGTGCACTATGCTTTAAATATTCTTGCTCCACTCCAATGTTTGAAACACAGGTATATAAGCTAGGGGCCAAATGGCACCTTTAATCAAGGTTAGTCGTCAAAATGGAATGTCTAGTTGCCATTTTGGGGCAAGATGGCTCTAAAGTCGTATTTTTCAAATGATGAACTGACTGTGGTTGATTATCAGTTAAACATCTGGCTAGTGCAGATGAAAACCTTGAACTAGGATAAGAATTTTGAGAACTTAAAGAAGAAAAGTCACTTGATCCACATATTGGCCTATTCCTGTCCCATTTTCTTAATGGTCACTCTGACCATTCTTAATGTAAGAATGTTCTTCACAACTGAGCAGGGCAGTGGGGGGTAAGTGAAGACAAGCTACGACAATTAACTATAGTATTGTTCACTGCTCCTGTTCAAACATCAGGAGTTGAAGTTTTGCAGGACCTCCTCCATCAGCTCGAAAAGCTCCAAGTCTTGGCTTTCCCAAGTGAAGGCAGGCTGCGTGCACAAGCAGGAGGAGTGAGAGCAGCAGGGACCGGTGCAGCCCTGCCACAGGGATCTGCTGATGGGGCAAGTAGGCAGGTGAGCAGCTGGCCTCCAAGCCGGGCTCAGCACAGCTGCTTGCAGCAGGACCCCAGCCCTGCCTCACATAGATGGAAAAATGTAGAGTGGTACATAATGCTCTACAAAAGATGCAGTCTTCTGCTGCTACCGGTATGTAACTGCACAAATCAGCTGGCTTGCAGAAGAAGAGACTGCCCTTTTGCTGAAGCACTATGGTGTGAACCAGGTGACTTGCACCATAGCATGGCAGCAAAAAAACCCGCTGCTGTGCACCAGCCTGCCAGATGGTGGAGATATTGGGCGCCAACCTGGTGCCCAGGGATGTTCACTTGGTCACAAGTGGCCAAAAGCCAAGCACAAAAAATTCCTGGTGAATTTTGAACATGGTCCCACTCCTGCTGTATCACCAGGAAACAAGTGACTCTCTGGCTTGCTGTGGTGCCTGAACATGGGTTTGTGGTTTGTTTTCCCCAAACACATAATTGAGAAGTAAAGTAAGCCAAGATTCACACGTCACAACAAGCCAGACTGTCTTGTTTTCCAATGGGTCAGCAGCAGAAAGCAGCAGCGGACAAGCAAAGGGAGAACTTTTGAGCCGTGTGTACCAGCACCCTGCTTTTTTACATTAAAACATTGTTTGTTTTTAACTATGATTTAATGTGCTAAGCTTACCAGGCTTATGTTTGAGATGAGGGTGCAAGTCACATTTCAAGATTCAGTGCTTGCTAAGAAAACATCTCATATCCTGTAAAATTGATTTGGGGGGGAATCAAGGCTTCCTTTATCTTAAATAAAATATGGAAATATAATTGCTTAGAATCCAAGCTTTATATCTTAATAAAATACTTCATTCTGTTTACAGCTGTTCTAATACCAAGGAATAAATCTAGATTAATACACCGTTAGATGTAAATCAATGAGACAAATATAATTTATTGTTTCCCCAAATCAAAAGTAAGTGTGTTTTTCTGGTTATAAAATGAATGCAAATACAGATTAAAATTTCTTCTTCATATATTTTGACATCAGCAATGTTCATGAAAAACAATAAAAAGTTAATAATCCCAATTCTAAAACTTGCAAATTTATACCAGAGAGGACACAAGGGAAAGAAAGTAAGAGAAACACCCAAGAGAAAAAGGTCATTGCCTTGGCCTGCTGTCAATCATACTTGGGAGAAATAGGATCTATTGGCATAAGAAAGTTCAAAATTAATGATTGGAGTTACTGCTTTTGCATATAATGAAAGGCAGAATAAAGAAACAGACCAAATATCCTGTGTGTGTGTGTGTGTACAGTCTTCGCCTTAACAAGGTAATGAGACAAGAACAACACCAGACAGTGATGTCACTGCATGAAGAAACAAAGGAAGCTGCAAAAGCTGAAAAACTAGAAGCCCTGTTCTGTAGCCTAAATGAAGAGGCCATATCTTAAATCATTTTAAAATGTCATAATTAAATTATCAGGTCCAGAAAAACAGTGTCATCAATTAGGTGAGAAACATGCTTACACAAAGGTAATCCCCACTGAAATTTGGAGCTTGCTTGCGAGTAGAAATGGTTACAATCTGTTTTATTCAACCCGAGATGTAGTTCTGTTTTATTTTTGTTGCTGTTATTTATATTTTGCCCAGTACAGTGTTTCAAGCTCACTTCTGAAAGCTGTTTTCTATATATCTGCCTTTCAAAAGGGGAACTCGGCATATTAAAAGACAAACACAGTAGCATTTTAACGCTGAAAATCAGACAAGAAAGGCACAGAAGAAGAAACAAAGAAAGACTCCCCCATCAGGCTGAAAGCAAGAGGTTCAGCTTCGAGAGAGGTCTGGCCAGTTGTCAAATTTCAAACCTCAGGAGTAGAATAAGCACTGGGGGTGGGTAAGGTGGGGGCAGAGGAGAGGCCCCAAATTTCTGACATTCAACTCATTAGGTATAAGTATTTTGGTTAATATCGACTCCTAGTCGTTGCATAAATGACACAAGTATGAGGGATTTTCATTTTAAAAACAAAACAGCAGCACTCCCAACAAAACTGTGTACATCCACACAAATATCAATAAATGAAGCCCCTCCCCACCAGGTTGTCCTGTGTTTTGGTTTGTTTTTGTGTTTGTTTGTTTTTTGTAGCCTTCCCGTCCACCTTTTAAATTCCTCTCTTCCCCCCCCCACCCCAGCCCCGGGTTTGCCCGTCTGACACGCACAGCCGTTCTCACGACGACCCCGACCTTTTCTCAATTTGTTGTTTTCCCCCTGCCCTTCTCCTCACCCCCACCCCCCAACACACGGTACCTGATATGGCGGCGGCGGCTCCTGATCCGGCTCAGTCCCATCCCCATAGCTGGCCCTGTCCGACTGGGACTCGTGCAGCAGGGAGATGTCATCCGAGGTGGGGGATTTCAGGCAATTCCCCATCTTCCCCAAAGGGAAGTGGGGGGGGGGTATCCTCCTCCTCCTCCTCAGAGACACAATGGCAGCTCCGGGCGACGGCTTTCCTCCGGCCTCCCCTCAGCAGCAACAGCAGCAGGAGCCCAGCTCAGGAAGCTCATGCCAGCCTGCCAGCCTGCATAAGCAGCTTAGCCCCGAGTCGGCTCGCCCCAGGGACCCGCTGCCTCCCTGCCCGCCCGCCTGCCTCCCCCTCTTCCTCGCCGCACTCCGGCGGAGAAATGGCAGCGGGGTTGGGAAGGGAAGGGAGAGAGGTCTTAGCCCTCGGCCGCCATCAGGGCCTCGGCAAGGGGCTTGCTTAGCCCTTCGGCGGGGGGAACGGGCAGGGGAAGCAGCGGCGTCCAGGTATATACACAGAGCCCGTCTCCTCCCTCAGCCCCAAGCGCGGTTCTTCTTCCTGGTCACCAGCCTTCTGCGCACTGAGCTTTTGTCAGGCAGGCCTCTCGCTCGGGAGCTCCTCCTCCTTCCTCCTCCTCCCCTCCTTCCTCCTCTCGCCCTGATGTCTACAGGCCCGACTTCTCGCTGCACGCCTGGCCCCCACCTTCCCCTCCGAGCCAAGGGGAGAAACAAGCACCTTCAGGATCTGCGGCGGTGTTGAAACCATCGGCTTTTTCCCTTCGCCAAAGGAGGCATTTTGTCCCGGCATGCTTCCCGTATTAAGTTCCCGTCAAATTACGCGTTTTGTTCTAAAAGGAGCCCCCCCCCCGGCACAGCTGTAGCACTTTTGTCTGGAAGGTGTAACGTTGCATCCCCTCAAATAAGAAGCAGCTGCCAACCTTTCTCCGTTAAGACCGTCGTTTTAATTCAGGGCAACTGTAAGGAGCCTGATTCTATGTATATACTTCGTGAGAAATCCCAAAGACTTGCTGCTGGATAAGTATGTTGGAGATGACAGTGTTAAGATATGTTGGCTACTTCGCCATTGCGCTGACAAGTGTTGTTTCTCCCACTGTGTTGTTAGGCATAGCTGTCAAGTTTCGGATTTGAAAATAAGGGATCAGCACCCTCACCTGTCCCGGGGACAGTCTACGGTTCTCAGGGACAGTCCACGCCATGGTAATCCCCCCAGGCTACAAATTAATTTACACCAGGCTACACACCATCATCTTTCCCCACATTCATATGTGGGATTTGACTGGAGTAACACATGACTGGAAAGGTTTGCAGTTCCACAAACATAGGTGTGCACTGCCTCGAAATAAAAAGAAGTGAACAAAAGAAGGCTCACTAAGGGGGGTATTGCTTAAAAAATGTCAACTTTGTAACCAGAGGTTCAACTGAATAGAATCTGAATCACATGCACCACAAGGCTTATGCAGCTTCAACTTAAGGTGGCTCCCGGCCTGCCTTTTTACAGGCCCCAGCTGACTGCACAACCTGGCCTTTGGAAAGGCCATATAGACAGATACCTTTAGCTTATGCACCCCTCCTTTGAACACCTGTCAACACAACCACATAGGTGTTTTCCACAACAGCTCTGCAGCACAAATCCCTTCTGCAGGCAGGCACCCGTGCGCAAGAAATGCGCTCCCTGACAAGTCATGTGACCCTCTTATATACCTGCTGGGATTGACAAGTCATGTGACCCTCACCTGAATCTCATAGCTCTGGGCAGGCTAGCTCAGCGGCACTCTAGGATTGCAGAGGGGGAGAAGCTCTACTTTCCCCAGACTCCAACTCTCCTTCCCGGACACTCAGCTTGCCGCCCGGCCCTTGTTTCCCATGCCACTGGCGCCACAGGGTAGAGGTGTGCCTGGGGAGAAGAATATTCCCTTTGAAATAAGGGAAATTTAAGGGATAGAAAAAATCAGGGATAGCAGCGGGAAACGGCAAGGGAGACTTGACAGCTATGTTGTTAGGTGGGGTGCATATTCTAATTCAGACTGGTAATGGCGAGCATAAAACCAAGATGCAACAATGGTTTTGTATTAACTATTTAAAAAAAACCCACTAGTTTGTAACAATGATTTATTTTTTGTGAGACACCAGAAATTCTCTAGCTTTGTTAATATTGTTGTAGATTGGCAGGGGGGCAGATTTCCCTAAATTGCTGAGTGCCAGATCCTCCCCATAATTCCTGGATTTAGTAAAAGTCAGAATTAATCAAAGTTTGATTAAACTTTGCCAAACATGGACACCCTCTGGATTTAGTTATGCTAACGAGCCAAGGCAGCTCTGCAGAGCTAGCTGGAAGGGCCATTAGTAGTGGACAAAACCATCAGAGGGCAAAACTGCCCTCTGCCAGGTGAGGGAGAGTAGGACCTCTTCTTTGCTGGGTGCTAGTGGCCAAAGGCAAAGGCCAGGTTTAGGGTTTCAACTTGTTTTTTGTCTTGTCTTGTCTCTTGCTATGAGCTTAAAGCTGAAATAAACTGATTGGGTTTCAACTCTGAATGATATTGGCTCTGAAGGAGGTCCTTCGAGTATGTAGACAGGGAGGAGGAGGGTTAGAAGTCCATGTGATCTGGGAATGACAGCCAGGAGAAGAGATACACAGAGCAAGGCTTTTTGCTGTTCTTTGAATCAAATGCTGCACTTACAGAGGCCAGACCTGTTTGGATTGTGAATTCTCACAAATCAGCCCGTCATCTGGGTTTAAGTTGTATATATATACAAATATATCATAAAGATGCCAGTCTCCACTTTGTCTTATTCCCAAAGGAAACATAAACCCTGGGTAAATGCCTAGAATCCCTGAACTGCACCACTCAGCAGAGATTGGGGTGGTTTTGACCTATAAAGCCTCACGTGACTCACGACCACAGCACCTGAAGGATAGCCTCTCCAACATGAACCAACCTGAACCCTGCACTCTTTACCTGAGGCACTTCTCCATGTGCCCCCTCTGAGGGAGGTGCAGAGGGTGGGAACACAAGGATGGGCCTTCTCAGTAGTGGGTCTCTGTTTATGGAATGCTGCCCCCAGGGAGGGAGGCCTAGCAGCAGCACTGTTTTTAAACACCAAGCAAAAACATTCTTATTCACCCAGGCCTCTGGACTGTCACAAGCCAGTGGGACCAGGGTGGGCTTTTTGAGGAGTGGTCAGATCACTGCCTCTTTCAGGATGGCCAGGACCACTCTCTCCTGCAAGAATACGTTGATTTACCCCTGGATTCATCTGGTTATACCACTTCAGCAAGTTCTAGCAAGGCAAGGGGGCAAGGGGCAAGAAGACACATCTGCCACATCTGCTAGACTTTTAGCAGGCTGGATACTTTCTTTGAAACTGGGAGGCAATCTACTTTACTATTGCTAGTAGGATTTTAAAAATGGCTTCGGTTCAGTTCGATCTGGAAGCAGGCTGCTTGAGACCAGATAGAAAAAAATAGCATAAAAACTTAAGCTGGTCATCTCAGTGGAGGTATTAGTGCCAGTAATATGCAAAATAAGGACATGTTATGTACTGTAGTGCTAAAAAATAACCCACCCTAATTTCTACTACCATAAGCCAGGTGGTAAAAAGACAGGAATTCAAAATTGTGTCTACTCTTTATAGAACAATTTTGAGACTATAGCAAAAGGCCACCTTAAGCCCCATCAAATATATTTATAAGCAATTTTAAGGAGAAGGGAATCATATTTTGCCTGCAGTATGTTATCAAAGTTTCAGACTGACTGTCCAGAAGAAAGGAACTGTCTGAGAAGTGACAAAAGACAAGGGGCTTGTACATTTGTCAGAGATCACAGGATGAAGGGAGATCACCATGCTGAGATTCAACACTGTTAGTTTGTGGCCAAGGTGGTTGTTAGGGCTGTTGTGGGTTGTCTTACTCACCCTCTCCATCAGCCCTGCAATCTCCAATAATTAAAAGTCTACCGTGCAAGAGGCTTGACAGTCCTCCATCTGATCACAGATCCCCTATCCAGCTGAACATATGCATTTTCTACTCCCTATGTGAGAGGGCAGGATTTCAGTACTTCATATTGACTATGATACTGCACTGTGGACGAAGGCTGGCACAACAAAACTCAACAACACTTTGCACCACAAGTTAGAACATGGATGGAATGCACAACCCTACCAATGTCAGTAGGAACACAATATTCTTCCCCCTTGTGTTAATTTAACATGGTGACCACAAAAATATTAACTCAAAAACATGAGTAATTGTTGAACTTCAACAAGTTTCGCAATGACCTTGTGAAAATTCTATGTAATGAACAGCACAGGTAAAGATGGCACAGTATATCATACACGGGTATCTGTGATTCACCAAGGAAAGGAAAAGAGAAAAAAAAGTGAGAAAAGAAGCACTGAAGCAAAAATCAAGTTCTCAGACCATGTGCAACCAGCGGAGCAGCAGCAATTATTCGCCAGCACCAGACTTCCACTGGGCCACTGCTGCCACACATGTTCATGTACCATCATGATTAAGAGTGTGTGCTTTGAACCAGAATGCCACTGGTTCATGTCTCATGGCCTCATCCTGGTGGCCTTGAACTTCCTAGGTAGTTTTAAGCAACTCACTATTCTCTCTCAGTATATCTGCAATATGACAATACTAAAAACGGCCTACTTTGCAAGGTTGTTGCATGCAAATATTGCAATAATTTATGGAAATGCTATAAACAGCAGAAACGGTCTAGGTTGTTCTCATAAATGCTACATGATTTTTAGATTTTCCTACTAAAATCTGAATGGTTTAATCATAAACATGTTCTGTTAAATAACATTCCTCCTGTGGAAAATGGGATTTGTTCTGCTGAAGTATTGAAATTTAATTTATGCCACTATAAGTATTTGTCTATTCACAGCCATCTCTATCTTGGTCTGAGAAGGGAAAACCCAAATTATCACCATACTAGGAACACTGGAAGTTGCCTTATTATACCAAGTCAGGCCATGGGTCCATATAGGTCAAATAGTTTTCCAGGATTTCGACAGGGTCCCCTCCCAGCTCTACCTGGATATGCCAGGGATTGAACCCAGGACCTTCTGCATGCAAAGCAGGTGCTCTGCCACTGAGCTATGGCCCTTTCTCACATGCTGTCCACACAACAACTTGAATACAAAAATGTCTGCCATCTCTCACCTAAATTAAAATGAATTCCAATATGTTTAGTCAGTTTTAATTTCTGAAAAATAATTCAGAATTTATGTTGCGTAGTATGTATACATTTTTTTAAAAAAAATTCTTAAGACACATTACTACTATTCAATTGCTTTTTCATCACAAAACTCAGATTGTAACTTCTCCATGTTTCATGTAAGCATATTCAAAGAATTTGTTTGGTGGGAAGTAGAACCATCAACATTTGTGAAAAGAGTTAAAATTATTCACCAAGATGTAAAATACTGATCATGGATTTTGCTCTGTAGAAATCTTGGTCAATGGCTGGTCCACTTGTGATACTGTAGTAGAAGAAGGTGGTATGATAGCATTGTCAGGTTCGGACTTTAAAATATTCTGTGTCTTTTCTGATTGTGATACTTCAGTGGAGAAAGGCCCTGTGATAGCATTGTCAAGTGCTGGCGTCGAAATTATCAATGCTTGGTCTACTTGTGATACTGTGGTAGAATAAAGCCCAATGACAGCATTGTCAGTTTCTGACATTGAAATTGCCAGTGCCTGGTCTACTTGTGATACTGTAGTGGAGAAAATCCCTATGACAGCATTGTCAAGTCCTGTGTTAGAAATTGCCTGTGTCTGGCCTGCTTGTGATGCTTCAGTAGAGGAAGGCCCTGTGATAGCATTGCCAGGTTCTGATTTCAGAATTGCCTGTGCCTGACCTGTTTGTGATGCTTCAGTAGAAGAAGGCCCTGTGATAGCATTGCCAGGTTCTGATTTCAGAATTGCCTGTGTCTGGCCTGCTTGTGATGCTTCAGTAGAGGAAGGCCCTGCCATAGCATTGCCAGGTTCTGATTTCAGAATTGCCTGTGTCTGGCCTGCTTGTGATGCTTCAGTAGAGGAAGGCCCTGCCATAGCATTGCCAGGTTCTGATTTCAGAATTGCCTGTGTCTGGCCTGCTTGTGATGCTTCAGTAGAGGAAGGCCCTGTGATAGTATTGCCAGGTTCTGATTTCAGAATTGCCTGTGTCTGGCCTGCTTGTGATGCTTCAGTAGAGGAAGGCCCTGTGATAACATTGCCAGGTTCTGATTTCAGAATTGCCTGTGCCTGACCTGTTTGTGATGCTTCAGTAGAGGAAGGCCCTGCCATAGCATTGCCAGGTTCTGATTTCAGAATTGCCTGTGCCTGACCTGTTTGTGATGCTTCAGTAGAGGAAGGCCCTGCCATAGCATTGCCAGGTTCTGATTTCAGAATTGCCTGTGTCTGACCTGTTTGTGATGCTTCAGTAGAGGAAGGCCCTGTGATAGCACTGTCAGGTTTTGGCTCTGAGATGGCTGGTTTCTTTAGTGCAACATCCTTTGAGGTACTTGGTTCTTTGACATCATATAAACAATGGTCTGGCTGGACTCCTTGCAATGCTTTACTAGATCTTGCAAGATCATTGTCAGGTTTTGATTCTGAAATAGTTGTTTTCTTCAGTTTTGGTGACACATCTTTAGAGGTACTTTGCTCTTGATTATCTGGCTGTTGTGGAACAGGAACCAGGTCGTTTTTGGGGGGGACAGTGCTGGAAGCATTTTCCATGGTCATGGATTGTTGGGAAGAGACATCATCACGTACATCATCACGTACATCGAATAATGATTGTATGCTGTCACTGGACCGAGAGGGAAGTACAATCGCTCTGGATCTTATAGTCAAACCTCTACATGATATTTCTGAACTGCCTTCTGTATCAGAGCTGCCATATATTTCCTTCATAATAACAAATTCCTCTTTGGGACATGTTTTAGTAGCTGAAATGAAAAGGATCACATTGTTCATTAGAAGTGCATGATTTAAAAAATGTAAGCATATCATAAATTTATATTAGATAAAATGAGTTGGAACCAAAGATCTGTCTGAGGAAGGGGATGAGCAGAAGCTGTCTTTACCAGCCGTTCCTTTCACTGGCAGCCCCATGACACCCCTAAAAAGACTCCCTCAAGAGATGGGGACCCTGATGAATGGAGAGGGCTGTGGCACAAGGGAAGGGGGAGAGAGTAAAGGTCTAGGAGAAGCAGATTCTGTGAACAGGAGTGCTGCTTACAGATGCCTGATTTTCAGTGATTTTAGTGTACTTGATACAAGCATATGAATTCGGAAGTCCTTCTACACATGTGCATGGACATAGCCAGGATTTTTTTGGGGGGGCAGGCCTTTTGTTAGGGGGGAAAGAACCTCAGTTTGCTATGTATTTTTATTTATTTTTATTGATTCATGGGGGCAGCTGCCCCCCTTCCCCCCGGCTACTCCCATGCATATGTGCAATTTTTCCTGTGGTGTAACAAATTATTAATATTTTTTGTGTATTCGTGAATTATTTGTATCTCACATCTTCAGCCCCTTGAAAGGGTCCTTGCAGTAGATAAGAAAACATGCACAAGCATAAAAGGGCATCAAAACATATTTTAAAAGTAAAGAATAAAGCAACAAAAGTAATTCAACTAATTCTTGCCATGAAACAAAGTAGCAAGGCCATAATAGAGATCTGCCTAGCTGTGGTGAGTCATGATTCAGAATGGCAAATGCAACCCAAATTTAGGTAGGTTGCACCAAGGTTGCACCACAATTCATTACATTTGTCAGGCAAAAGAGAAATGGGACGAATAAAAGTAGCAGAAAGAGAAAGGTGACAGAGAAAAGAAAAGAAAAGGAAAGCCATATAGGACAAAATTTTACAAGCTGGTTCTAATTTGCAAGTTGGAGTTTAGGTACTGAAGACTCTCTTAAGAATAATGATTATTGGCCAGCTTTTCAAAAGCACATCCAGTGTGTGTCTGAAAAGCACCATTTTCACTATACAGTACATGTAACTGAAAGTGACCAGAGGAGCTAGAATCTGTTATGGGGTTTTTTTTTGTACTCTCTTCCATACTGCAAACTTTTATTTTAAGTGTTAAATTTCTACAAACAGAATGCAGCTGTAAAAGGAACTGCAGGTTCTGAGTATTAACGAGAGAAAGTGTTGTTTTATTCCTTTTGGCACTTTTTTGTGACGAGATCAAGATTAGTTGTTCCCCATAAGGAAGTCCATGCACTTTAGTCAATATGGTCTCTGTGTAAGGGCCCCTTCTTGTGGATGGACAATACAACATGGTATGATGACTTCATCTATTTGTTTATGTTACATTTATTTCCTGCCCTACATTTATTTCCTGGCCTAAGCATCCTCAGTCATACAATATTATTGTATGTAGGGGTATATCACATTGTTAGCAAGAGCCTTTTCACAAAATGTTTTGCCTGAATCTAATTTTTCTAGTCTTTAAAAATAGACAACTGATAGTAGGAAACATGCCTTTCCATATACTTAGTAGTTTACATGATTTCTACTTTGTTTTATTTTACAAGCGATGTCAGTAATATAACAAGTTTTCAAACTGCACTCTTAAGAAAAGTTTTAATACCTGTTGCCAATATTTGATTCTTCCTTGATTCCTGTGAGACATAAACAGAAATAGTATCATCAAAGCACCATGATTATTATATCCAAAAATGATATAAAATAAAGTACTTTCAACTGTAGCTTGCTTGGTTTGTAGCTGGCTTGTAACAGACTCTGGAAGCCTCTGTATTCCTGTTCTAGTGGATCTGTCCCTGCTCCAGCCCCTGTTCTGCTGAAACTCACCTACTGAGACTTCTGCTCCAATGTACTTGGTTTCCTATGGTTCAGAGTTGCCATCTTACAGAAAGACCTCCCTTGCTAAACTGGTGCAAATGTGTTTAGGGTTGAGGTATTAACTTGGCCTCAAAATATTACCAGTGCAAAAATGCCACATATATTAACAGTTCATTTTCCATTATCATATTTTACCTGTGGTTGTCCAAAATGAAAATTTTGTGAAACAGAAATAGGTGGACAACACTGAGAAGCAGTGTGTTTCCATTCCTTTTTGGATTCTTCGCCTTTCAAACCAGCTTCAAGAAATGGACCAAATTGCCTGAAATGCATTTTAATACATAAATATTATGGTTCTCTTTGAGATAGATCATGAATCTAAAGAACTAACATGTAATAAAATTAAATAGCTAGGTTTTTAAAAACGCTTCGCTGGTATATATCAGAGGTGGGAACCCTAAGGCCTAGGAGCTAAACATGGTCCTCTCTAGCTGGCCTTCAGAACTTTCCACAGGCCACACCCCTCAATGACTCCAAGTGTTTTTGCCTGGCTGGAATGTGCTCTTGAACTCCAATGATGCCCTTTGCTTTTTTGGATAGAGGATACAAAGTGGTATGTGCTCATGGGTAAAATTTATATCTGTTGCTCCACTCCCTTTTATCTCTAGCCCCATCCACACTGGCGTGTGGCCCCCAGGATGAAAAGGTTTCCCCAGCCTTGGTATAGACGGATGAAAACACTTGGCAATTTTTAGGTGACCTGAATGGTGAAAAACAAGTAGAGACTATGCAATAAAGCAATCTCTTTAAAAGCGGTATTGCAAAAATGATTTTTATAAAGACGAATAACTTGTACAATGATCAAGATAATTGATTAAGGAACAATTCTGAGATTCTATTTAGTTGAATTTACTGTAATAACCATTTTTGCACTTTTTAATTTATGAAGTCCCCCTTCCCCCCAAAAAATGTATAAAGTAGGAGGACTTCAGTGGGACACATTTCTATTAAAGGTGTTTAGTTTCAGAGTGCTAACCCTCATCACAGAACCACGAGACAAAGGCAATATCTAATTAAGTCAAAGGGGCTGCTGAGATCAAAGGTATTTGTTTATTTAAAATATTTTTATACCACTTGTAATTTAAAACTCACAAAGTGGTATAACCACACTTTGGGGGTGCTGTATCTTAATGCAGTGCCATGGCTGATAGTCCCATGGCCTGCTAATGAGTCTTGAACGCCAACCAACAGCTGAGCAGTGGCTGGGCAAGACCTATGCATTAACGTGGGAGCTTTTTGTGGCTCCAAGACAGGTGGGGGCAAGAGGAGGAGGAGGAGGAGGAAGCCCCCACTGCAGTGCACCTGTATTCAAAAGGCAGCTGGCAACATTGCAGAGGGAAGGAATAGAGACCACCACCATAAGGCACTGGTTGTGGTAAATTGCAGAACCCCAAATTACAAAAATGTATATTTTCCTGTAACAGGGAATGGAATCCCAGGGTTATTTGGATCTGGTTGGCAGGTGTGCACCATCTTCTTGCAGAGAGGAAGGGAGCCATAATCACCTTTCTCCACCTGGGACTTAAAATGTTTGGTATGCTCATAGTCAAAGGTGCTCTCCATAAAACATTGTGCTTGTGGCCCTTTCCGAGTCACACTGTCCCTTCCTTGCCCCCTCCCATGAGGTTAAGGGACACCATCAGACCCCCAAAGGACACCATCAGACCCTCCAAGTGTCCCTATTTTCCAGGGACATCCGATTTAGAGAAGGTGCCCCAGTTTCTGATTTGATCCAGGAATGTCCCACTTTTCCCTAGGATGTCCCTATTTTCATTGGAGTAAAGTTAGAGGGTATGGAATTGTCTCACTCCTGAGTCATTTGAAGGCAATCCTGTATAGGGAAGTTTTGTAATGCTTAATGTTTTATTGTGTTTTTATATATGTTGGAAGCTGCCCAGAGTGGTTGGGGCAACCCAGTAAGATGTGTGGGGTATAAATAGTAAAATTATCATTATGGAATGGGACGTCCCTATTTTCATTGGAGAAATGTTGGAGGGTATGCACCATCTGCCCTGTGGAGAGGAAGAAAAGAGGGAGGGAGGCAAAGACAACATCAGGGCCTGCTCCAATTGGACGGTCCATCCCCTCACTTGGGCAAAATTTCCATGTTATATAATTTATTTGTCTTAGTAGCTTAAAATTGTAAGTCCTCTTGGGCACCTTGGCAGAAGGGTAGTATATAAATGCAATCAATCAGTCAATAATAAAAATTCCCCAGTTCATGGAGATGTAAGAGGTGTGATCCTCAACCAGCCCTTGCCCTAAGCCCCACACATCCCTATCATGGAAACAGTACAGCAGGATTGTTAATTGTGACTGTCTGGTATGAATATATTATGTCAGTCCTTTGCCACTGGCTTCTAGTCCATTTCCAGTCCATATTAACTTCTAAAAGCCCTAAACAACTTGCAGTCAGATTATCTGAAGAATCACCTCCTCACATAAAACTGCCTTGACTTTAAGAACATATTTTGATGCCCATCTCAATATACCACCACCAAACATGGTGCAGAGAGTGGCTGCTAGAGTGAGAGCCTTTTCTGTGGTGGCACCCTGGTTGTGGAATACTTACCCCAGAGAGACTTTATTTGTGGCGGCACTGTAGTCTTTTTGGTACCTTTTAATTTTATTGCTCTATTTTTTACTTTTTTATGTCTTAAAACATTTAGTGCCTTTCAGATCTTTGGGATTTTTAAGATACATTGTTTAGAATATATATAACAAGATGTACTACTAAAACTTTTAAACCTACCTTCTATTATAGTACAGGTAACATGCTGCTAATGCCAAAGTAAACAGAGCTAGTCCAAAAATAGTGGCACATGCTATAAGGGCAGAAGTTACATGCGTCAAAACATCTAAATAGAAAAAAATATTTTGAAAGTTAATAGTATGTACTCAACATTTACTTAGTGGGTGTTTCTTATTTAAAAAATCACACTTCTTCTGTCACAAACCAGACACTTTGAATGTGCAAAGCTAATTAGACATTTATAGCAGCATATCCATGTTACTGAACACAGATCCCTTACACAGCTGTAAAGCAGAGTGAAGTAGGGCAATGAAAAGTAGGTGGGATATGGGTGCTGACCTCTCTCCCTGTCCTTCACTTTTGACCATAACAATCCCTTCACACAGTTGTGTTTTTGACCTTTTGACTCCAGTACCAGAAATAAACCCAGCTACCAGAAATTCTGCCAGCCATGTAGGGCTGAAAGGAGCAAAAACAATGGGAAGAAAAGGTTCTCTTACTCCCTTCCTCCTGGGCTGTTTCCTCTGCTTTAAATTACCATCACCACTACTTTACAACAATCTATGTTTCCCCTATGGGCCAAGAGGCAGATTACTTTAGAAGTATACATTTCATTCTGTAATTTGTCTCTCTGGCCATAGGATAGAAAAATAGATGGTGAGTCTTTGGTCAGCACTGGCCTTTTAAAATTCTGTTTAAAACATGGATGATTATTTTAAAATAGTATTATATCTAGCTGTATTTTTTCAACAATTTTCAAAGTCAGCCTCTACTTTAATACATTTGGCATAGATTGTTTTGCCGATATGGCAGAATGCATGCTGGTGCCAAATGTATTGCTCTGCTTTCTTTTGAACCACATCAGCAAAGCTAAGAGTCTTGCCATCTGGGCAGCCCAGGACCTCCCTACACACTGCTCAAGCTTGCACCCCAGGGAGGTCACTTTGGTGCTGCTAATACAGTGGTGTGACTTCACCCACAGAGGCGCACTCCATTGTCTCTCAAGGCAGGCAGATGCCAACAACAAATTATGACACATAATAGAACCAGCACTTCCCAAGGTGACACAACATAGTGAGCAGGAGAATAGAAAATTAATTAAGGATATGTTTCCGTGTTTCTGCCAGATTGCAGGCCTGTCTATCTAACAAGGCTTAAGGTATTACCAATAAAACACTTATGGATTGTAAAAAAAAAAAAAAAGTACAGAATAACTCAAGGCAAGATGACTTGCCATTGCAGGATGACTCATGGGAAGTGCTTCATGAATGAAATAATAATGATGATGATGGTGTTTGTCTACTCCATCTCCAGCAAGTCTATCATATCAGTAGCTAGAACTCCAGAGACTAAGGCTAAGGTCTGTAGCAGAAGTCCATAAACAGGGCCCTGTAACCAGCAAGGAACTCAGAAATTGCAAGGCTCAATATTATGTTCCTTCCATTTTGAGTGTTATCAGCCTTACAAAATATTCCAAAGCCTCCAAGATTATACAAGCTCTATTACTCAGGCCACAATCTAGCTCCATCAGCAGTATGGGGCATACTAACTCCTATATTTATGCAACTTCATGTACAGTGTGTAACTATTACGTAGTGGGTGGACATAGCAGAAGACACAGGTATTTCTCCAAGCAGCTCTTTATTCTTAAACTGGAACTGAACTGCACAGAAACAGCTCAGCCGGCCTGCTTTTATAGGCAGCCGGCTGACAACATTGTAACAACAACAGCCCAGGGTTTCCTGCCTAAATTAACTGACGTGGACCTGAGTGAAAACTATATACACAACACCCCTGGTGGCCCAGGGTGAGAACTTCAATACATAACAGTAACAGTTTACTGATATGGCAAAAAGAGAAAGCACAGATGTTTAGAATTTGGTGTCAGACTAGATATCCTTGAATTCAATTCTTATTTATATTTATTTTTTATTTGTGTTAACATTTACAAGATATTTCCCAACTAAGAAAATTCCTCAAGGCAATATTTAAAAAAAGCCAGCAAAGAAAATGAAAACAAACTTAACATTAATTTAACACTGCCAGAACAATACAAGGACAAAAGTGAGCAAAATCAACAACAAAGGTAGCAGCCTCAGCAAAGCCAACACTTATCAATACTTAAAACCTGTTGGAAGTATGACAGCCTTCCCTAAATATATGAAGGTTAATAAGGGGCCAGACAAGCCTTTCACAACTTTACCTTTACTTCCCCAAATAAAAATATTTTAAGTATAAAGCAAACATGGTTTGTAGGACTGTCCTATGTTTAAAGAAATCTCAGCTGATCAATCAAGCTGGTTTTAATTTATTAATCTATTAAATCTGCATAAGTTTGCATTATTAAACATTTATTATGAAGCAAAAGGAATAGCCTTAGTTCAAAGGCATAGCCATGGATTTTTGTTAGTGGGGTGGGGGCAGCCAAAGTTGTTGAGCTTTTCTTGGGAAATCACGGATAAAAATACCCCCTAAATAGAACATGGGGGGCAGGCTTCTGTTGGGGGGGGAGGCAGAACCTCAGATAACTGAGTACTTTCAATGATTTTCAATAATATTTGTGGAGCCCCCGCCTTGACTACGCCCATGCCATAGTGTTTTGGATAATGGATACATATTCTGCAGTACCATCTCAAAAGAGGCATTTCCTGTGTAAGAGGGAATGACCTTTCTAAAGTGGTGTCTGCCATCTTCACTTTTGTATAAGTACTCATATTAAAAATGTTTAACATTTGGGGGAGGGAATACATTGCCCAATTACTCAGGGACGCTTTTAAAAATCAGGATACATTTTCAAGCTATGCCTCTAACTAAGGAGTAGATCGCAACATCCATTAGCACCAGCCAGCATGGTCAATGGTTAGCAATGATGGGAGCAGCAGTCCAACAACAACATCTGGAGTCACAGATTCCTAACTCCCAAGCTTACTATCCATTAAATGTTATAGCCTTAACTCTTAAAAAAATATTTTTTCTATTTTAAATGTAAATTATAGCATAAATAACAGCAGCATAAACCTACCTACAGATATTGGTACTGTTTCTGCTTTTGCTGATCGTTTCGTTCTTTCAACAACCGATGGACCTTTAAAAATGTGTTTAAAGAGATATAACAAGATTGGTAAACTCTCTTCCGTATCAAGATGCTTTCTTACCATGAGTGCTTTTAGAGGCGAAATTCTAAATCCCTTATGAGCAACTCTCAAGTATTTCTTTTTTATTCTCTTTGAGGGTTGCATGAGATATTTCAGCATTTTTGTCATGTAGACTGATGCCTTTGCTTCATCCCTTTCTGAAGTAAATACTTCATTCTTCACACCCACAGCAGTTTTAATGGCTGGAAAGGTAGGACTTATTAAGGAAGGCTGCACATAGTAAATTGTTGATAAAACTTCTATTCCATTTCCCCCCAACTTATTTTCTTTAGCTCTGAGCCACTTGGCTAATTTTATTAATTTTTTGGTTCTGTACATTTTTATTTGAAATGCAGACTCCTTTATTTGTTGAATGTTGGGCATCACAGGTTCATGCGCTGAGAACATTTTCTGTTTGCTGGCACTACTTCTTTGGTAAGTAAATGCATGTATAAACCGAAACTTCTCATTTGCATTCATAGAATTTTTAGTTCTTGTTTTCCATTTTTGCAACTTGATATTTTCTCTGATAGGAAAGCTTGTCCCCCGGTGAAAACTTTTAGAGAACTGACCATATTTTTTAAATCCCATATATGGGCTGCTCCATTCTACATTTAATATTTTCTTCCCATCAGTCATTCTGAATTGTTCTTTATTGTAAATATTTGTGTTCTCTTTAGAAAAGACATTTTCTTTGACAGAAGTGAATATTCTATTACTGTTACTCTTAGATTTTTTCTTTCGTAGAACCTCAGCTTCAGTAAGCACCTTTCCTCTTGGTATCTGTGGTTTTACTAACTTTATCACAATACTTTGTAAACCTTCCTGATCTTTTTGGAAATATGCTTCTTTAACATTTAACATCATATTTGTTTGACATGCTATATACCCCAATAGTGACCCAGCTCTTAGGGGTTTGTGCCTATTTTCAAAGTATGTGATTTGCAATTGCTCCTTTCTTTTAGTTTCAGATTTCTTTCTAGCACCATTCAAAATACTGTGCCAATTCACTTTTACTTCATAACCATCACATTTTCTGTTCAGAATATTCCTGAGTATGTGTCTTAAATAATTTTTTCTTCTCAGAATTAGTTCACTTCTTCCTAGATGTTTTCTTGAAATGTGTACACTTATGCTTCCATCTGCAATTGGATATGGATTTCTTTTATATAATATTACATATTTTAGCAAGATTTTATGCTGATAGTTCCTGTAAGCATTCTTCCTAGATGTTTTCAAATTTGTTCTGAAGCCGCTGTAATTTCTGATGCCCCTTTTCTGCGTTGACTGGTCTAAGATCACATTTCCTGATGTTTTGCATGAATAATTTTTTGCCGCTGGTACGGATACTTGTTGATACTCTAGTATGTGTCCTGCAATGAAGCAAACAACAACATTAATTTAATTAAAATATTTTAAGCAGCACCAAGTTCTAGTTATTAAAAGGCTAAAGCTCAGTTATGTATAAAGCTAATTTTGCCAGTGCACAGTTCTTTAGGATAGTGTTTATCAACAACTCCCTCAGCACAGTGACAGAAAACGTTACAGTATGGCAGACTTTAATAAATTTATAGTGGCATTATGTAACATCATCACAACTGCTAAGGACTAGTTCATATGTGGGGGTCTTGTAGTAAGGTTAAAGCTTACTGGGAAATGATATATAATGAATTGAAAAGGATGTTCAAAATAACTTTTATATATAAAAAAACCCAGAAGCTTTTCTTTTAGGAATTATAGGGACAAAACTATCTACATTGAATAGAAATATATTTATGTTTGCTACTGCAGCAGCAATAATGTTACTTGCCTATAAGTGGAAAGAAGCAGGAGTCCCAGTAAAGGAAGAATGCATACAAAAACTTATGGAATATGCAGAAATGGTTAAACTTACCAGAAGAATAAGAAATCAACATAACAAACTTTTTATAAAAGAATGGAAATGGTTTGTTGAATATTTACAGATAAATTGTAAACAGATAAAAAACATTAGCAGGATTAGTGTCATAACCTGCAGTTTTATAAGAGTATATATTTACAGTAGATAATTAAATGAGCAAGTTAAATTAACTTGGATATGCAGAAGATATTAAGAAATAAAATTTAAAAACCACAGAAAGAGGGGGAAGGAAGTCAAATTTTGGAATGTCAAATTGATTGTAAGACTAATGAAATGTATAAATTTGAAAAGTATAAATAAAAAACTAAAACAACAACAACAACAACAACTGCTAAGGACTAGGATTGTGATAACTGTAAATGCCACATGCCTTCTGTCTCTCTCTTTGTCACACATCATACTCTAGCTTGACACAGAGACATGGTGCCTATACAGGGTCTCCATGAAGCTGCTGTTTTAGGAGCTGAGCAAAAGGGGGGGGGGCTTTTTCTCTCAGCATCCCTTTCATCAATAAGACCAGTAACCACTAATGGTGCATGTGGTGAGGCAGAGCCACCCTGCTAAAAGAAGCATTGCTACAGCTTACCACGCTGCTGGAGCTGGGGCAATAGCAAGGCATCATGACCACCAATCTGCCACACTCCTTGGTGCAACCCCATGGCCCAGTGCAATCCTAGCCATGTCTGCTCAGAACTAATTCCTATTGAATTCAATGTAATTCACTCCCTGGTAAGTGGCACCAGGATTACAGTACAGCCTTAGGCAGTGGTGGCTAACCTGTGGTCCTCCTGCTGCTGCTGGACTCCAACTCCCATCAGTCTCAGCCAATCACAGACAATGGCCAGGGATGATGGGCACTGTAATCCAACAACATCTGGAGTGCCACAGGTTAGACGCTGAGGGAAGTTACAATAAATTATATTTCTAATCAGCTATCACAGCAGCCATTAAACTATACTCAAATCAAGAGGAAGGCCTGCCTATAAGAAGATTGGAACTGCCAGCAATCCCCTATTTGGTAGGAAATAGAAAGGATAAACACACTAGAAATTTAATGTAGATTCATTTGAGACATCTCAGAATTACTATGAATTTTTTTCTTGTTTGTTTAATTCAAATTTGACTTTGTATCTATGTGAATTCCACCATGGGTCTGGCAGTTGTATCTAACCTATAATGATTTTTGTGAAGTCTGAAATATAAAGTTTCCTTTAATTCTCAGGTTTGAAAGTCAGAGAGTGACTCTAGATTTATTTATATTGTTGGGAAATGGCAGTGCTGAAGAATTGATGGTTTTGAATTATGGTGCTGGAGGAGACTCTTGAGAGTCCCATAGACTGCAAAAAGATCAAACTTATCCATCCTTAAAGAAATCAGCCCTGAGTGCTCACTGGAAGGACAGATCCTGAAGTTGAGGCTCCAGTACTTTGGCCACCTCATGAGAAGAGAACACTCCCTAGAAAAGACCCTGATGTTGGGAAAGATGGAGGGCACAAGGAGAAGGGGACGACAGAGGATGAGATGGTTGGACAGTGTTCTTGAAGCAACTAGCATGAGTTTGGCCAAACTGCGGGAGGCAGTGAAAGATAGGCATGTCTGGCATATTCTGGTCCATGGGGTCACGAAGAGTCGGACATGACTGAACGACTGAACAACAACAACAAATGAAACTTGGAGAATGTATTGAAGTCAATATATACCCCTGCCATGCTTATTGCCTTGAGGGCAGGCGCTAAAACCTCAGCCCCACCAAATAAATGCTACCCATAACTTCAAGCCCATACCACACAGTCTTCCCATTTTTTTTCCTTTCAAATACCAGGGACAAGATGGGCAAGGAAGGAGCCCCCTACTTTCATTTCGCAAACCCCATTCCCAGCTGTGACTCTATGCCTTCCTCTCACCTGGCCACACTTCCCAAAGGACAAGCAGATGGCCCAGAACAGGAGACCCTGTGACTGGCACCAGAACCAGCAGTGTAGCCATAAGGGATCTCGTGCTCAGCATGGCTTCCTCCTGGCTGGAGTAGAGGTAGAGTTGTTGTAAATGGTATGTTCCATAGTCATCGCTGCTGTGATTGTTGGAATGGAACAGTTTGAGGGGGGCCTGACAGTTGAAAACAGTTGGAGCCTGCAGCTGTTATGGTTATGTTGTGCTTGGCTCAAAAGAAGTGATCAAGTCTCTCGTTAATATTTTCATTACCAGTTTACTGCTGCTACAGACCACCATAAAGGGAGCAACCTTTTCTAGAGCTTTTATCACACAGATCCATAGGGGGGCCTTTGCAACTCCCAAACGCACTTGAATTCATCGGGTTGTAATAATCAGCGGGGACACTGATAGGATGGAAAATCTCTATATGGAAATACAGAAGCAACTGCATCACCTACAATGTATTATTCCTCTGTGTGAGTACCTGGGAATCTGTGGAGGAGAGAAGAAGGTGGCAGGGAAAGATGAATGGCATTGCTGAGACACATTGCACAATACCTCAGCAGTAAAAACATTACTGGCCTAGAAGATCAGGGACTGCAGTCTATGGCTGCATTCCTAGTCCCACTTCCCTGGAAGTAAAACCTATCAAACTCAATATGATTTATTTCTGAATAGGCATGGTTAGGGTTACAATGTATAATACAGCGTAGCCCACCTAGTAAGCCCACACTGGAAAGATATGGCAACAGTAATGTCAGCAGCTAAGAAAAGCTTTCCTATTTAGGAGAGAATTTAAGATGGCTGAAAAGCTTGTGGTCCTGATTTTACAAAAGTATGGATTTCTGTTTGCCTGCTGAATCAGATTTAAGCAAGATGGAAACAATGAAAACAGGAGTTAAAGCAGTTACCCCTCAAACTAGTTTGAAAAGCTATGTGGAAGCACAGCGATCCTGCCTAAATTAAGAACTTATTATCAAAGGGGAGATTGCCACAGAGGGATATGTCATAGTCATATTGTTTAATGCTTCCAAGGGAATTAGAGAAAATGTTTTAAATTATCTGCTTTAAATTATCAAAATATTTAGTACAAAACACATACAGTACCTTATTTCAATTTTCGTAGAGTTTCAAAGTGGTGGTGTTATTTGAAGGAGGCCTGAGCCCCCTTCTAATTCCTAGATCCAGCATGGATTCAATTCCTAGAATAGCCAGGCTAGCTTCACAAAGGAAAACATGATTGCTGATTTACTCCCAAGTAAATGTGAACAGGATTTCAGGATTTCAGTTGCTGTTTCAATTGTAAAAGTACTTGTATTTCGAAAAACCAGACATCTGAAAAGTTAATACAACTAAACTGTAGCAGTGTGTCAAAAACCTTAAACAACACTCAGAGTCTGGTGTAAAGGAAAATTATTCATGCAGGAAAAATACCACCAACCCAACAGGAAACCCAACAGTCATTGAAGAAGAGCCAATACAAATACCCCCCAAAGTCCCAGCCACTCCAAGAGCAAGCAGTAATACACTGTGGCCCTGCTATATTGACATAGGCTATTTCCCCGGCAATTCCTTGGATTTCATAACGGTCTGGATTTTTAATAAACGGGTAATGAACAGTGGTGAGTAGTACCACTGACTAGTATAGGTATATGCAATGTTATTTTCCACAGGTATGTAAAAATATAAATATTTTGTCTATATATCTTGCCATACTAGACCTGATGCAACATGACAAGGAGCCAAAATGTTGACTAAGATTGATAAGCCAGACATAAACAAGGCTTCTAACTTATTAGTAAAGAAATTAGAGGAAAGAAATTACCATTGTGTAGGTCTTCTGGGAAAGGCTTTAGTGAAAAATGTAATGCAAAGGAACTCAAATGCCTCTTAATTGTTAATAACTTTCACTTTTGTCCTCTAGAACTAATCGGCTTGTTTTCTGTTTGCAGAGTTCTCTCCATTTTTGTAGCTCTTCAGCCTTTTGTCATCTCATATAGGAACAGTGATACATGGCTTCAAGACCCGGAGTTCCAACAGGACTGCCTAACATAGCCTCGTCATATAGCCCTACTACTTTAGTATTGAATATAATGTACAGTATCATTTCTGAAATAGTTAAAAAATATATACCAGCTGCAGAGTGGTGATGATCTTAACTGACTTTTATCAGTAGCTTTTTATTGTCCACAAGGTGGTGCTCTGTCAAGCAAGTAATAAAATAGAAGGGGATATGATCTTGGCTCTGGGTGTATCATGTTGTTCACTCTTCAGCCAAGAAGGACTGTAATATTACACGCACGCACACACACACACACACACACAAAGAGAGAGAGAGAGACAGAGAGAGAGAGAGAGAGATATGAGAAATGAATAATGTAATAATAATTTATTAGACATAAAATATTGTAAAGAGCTATTGTTAATGATTAACTATTATATGGAATCATGATATCATTTAGTTTGATTTCACACCCACCCTATCCCTTAGGCTTAAGATGACAAACATCAGTTTTAAAAACTGCATTTGCAAAATGCATAAAACATTGAATTCAAACACTTACGAACAGAAAACTGAAATGACTCTGAACTCATCATCACAGATCATTACAATATGCATTTTGGGGAAATTCCTAGCCTAAGCTTTGGCATGTCACCAGATACAAAGTTCCAGGTTAGGGATCAGCTGCTAATAACTTGTCTCTGTGGGCCCAAAACAATTCAAACTCAGGACAATTTCAAGAGGTCCATTATCTGTTGAATATCAAGATTGCATATGGGAAGGTGCTTGCTAAGTAGTATAGACACCAAGGCATTCCAGTTTAGCACCTATCCAAATGGTGCCAAGTGTGTGCCATTTTAGCCATACTTTTTTAAAATTATCATTTCATTATCACTCTTTTGCCTTAAATAAGTTGAAATATTTAAGCAATAGTGCTTAATTTTTTAAGTACTTTAGCACATATTTAAAAACTAAATAAGAACAGTGTGTGTGTACATACATGCATACATAAAGCCTTTCCAATCAACACCATTTTATCAACACATGAATCCCCTCCCCCGTTTTTACTGTTTCCTCCTTAATGCCAAAGTATCAACGGTAGCTTAGAAATTTAAAGAGCACTTCAGAAATTATTTTAAAAAATTTATCTGGAACAAATGGCTTAAAAATGGCACACTCTGGTTAATTGTTCCTTTGGCATCTACACAGTTGTTTGACACCCTCTGTGGAATGTAGAAGGATGGAGAGAGGGAGAGGGAGAGGGAGAGGGAGGGAGAGAGAGGGGGGGAGAGGGAGGGGGGGAGAGAGAGGGGGGGGAGAGAGAGATAACTCTCAATATGTGAAAAGAAAAGTGCAATTCTTCATACAGCTTGAAGTGACAAAATAAGAATAGGCCAGCACTAAGCGCTGCCAGTTCTGGAAACACCCACAGTCTCTATGACTATAGAACATTTTTTACATGTCACAATTTAGAAAAATAATTATTATTGGTGATAACTTACTTGTTTTATACTGCAGTATATTTCACAATAGCGAAGTTCCATGGCCAATGCTTAGTACAGCGCAAAAACTTTAAAAAATATATGCATATTGCTAACAGGAAGGAATTTAGAGTTGTAGTAGCATCCTGTAGGATGTGTATATTTCATTTTGATACTTGATGATTTACAGAGGGCTGTGCTTTCAGCTATATGTTCTAGTCATTGTGGTATTAGGATTACTGCTGCTACATCTAAACACAGGAAATAAGTACATGTATATTGGTAGATATGATATCTACTTCCCACTTTAAAAAAAACTGTTTCAATGTCTACATATTACAATTAAAAGAAATTGATTATAATTTGCAAAAACAGGTCACCAGCAAAAAGAACAAAACAACACAAACTGGGAGTCAATATTATTGTAATATTAACATTGATTTCCATGCTGAGGGCAAACTACAATTTACAATGGAAATGAATGACTATACCTCTGTTTTTAATTACAAATAGCAGTGGCGGGGGGCAGGAGAATTGGGACTAGCCTGTGAGAGGTCAGCCATTTTTATTTTGTACCTGAGAGCCTCTATATCTCAGGAGAAAAACACAAACCCTACACCAATTTCCCTTAGTAGCTGATATCATAATATGCTGATGCTTCAGAGCTTATATAGAAGTCAAGGAGAAAGGTAAGACTGCCTGCCTGCCATCTAGGTACTGCCTCTTTAGTGGAATCGTGGTCAGAATGCACTACATGTGTTAGCAGCATACAGTTCTTAAAGCAAATAGACTTTCAGGAGCCACCTTGGCTGAAGAAGTAAAAAGGCAGTAATTTCAGAGGCAGTAGCTGTTGGCACAGACTCAACTCTGGGATAATTTGGTCTTGTCAATACTGCCGTTTGTTTCCTGCCACCCTTACAAAAGGGGATTCCACTATAGCCATATTGTTATAGAGCTGTCATTTCAGTTCATCCCAGTCACTCAATGGTTCAGCAACCCAAAGGAGTCTGAGAATAAAATTGTAACACTGTAAATATGGACATGAATACCATGGATAGAAATATTCTTTGTGTGAAAACTAGGTCTCCGTAGATGTGTACATTGTATCTTGAGTTTCTGTTAAAGCCTATGGCTACTATGGAGATAAAACCTAACTAACTGTATTAATTACCGAAAAGCTGAGAAGCAGTAGGAGGAATTAAACATCGTGCTCTTCCAACCATTCTGTCAGCTCAAGCTCTCCTTCCCCCTCTACAGTGTTCTAGGGAGAGGAGAGGGGAGGTTTTTGTGGAGGGGGGGGATGCAGGATGCACAGAAGGAGGAAAGAGGACAAAGTCCCATTGCACTATCAGGACTTGCTGTGCTGACTCCCACAAGCACACCTAGTTGGTTGAATCTGGCCCAGTTACTGTACATTGCAAATTTGCTTAATTTTAATATTTAAAAAACAAACAAACACATGAGTAGTATTCTAAGGCTACTACAGTGTTAACAAATCAATGTAAATCATTGAAACCTAAATATTATTGTTTTCTCTATTCTCACCACTAGTTACTAATATGACACAAATGAGATAAACTTCACTCACACAGTGCCAAATAATTGTAGCCAGTCAAATGACAAACTCTACTGAAAGACCCTGATGTTGGGAAAGATCACAAGAAGGGGACGACAGAGGATGAGATGGTTGGACAGTGTTCTCGAAGCGACTAGCATGAGTTTGGCGAAACTGCGGGAGGCAGTGAAAGATAGGCGTGCCTGGCGTGCTCTGGTCCATGGGGTCACGAAGAGTCGGACACGACTGAACAACAACAACAACTGAAAGCAGGTATTGTTAAGCGCGTTGTTGCATATTTTATGCTGCTTGACTCATCTTAAAAAGTGGCATCTGATAAATCCCACAAGCTGACTCAGTGACTAGTTTGGGATACAGGCCCAAGCAGGCTATTGACAGATGGCTCTTGAGTTTCTGGTGAAGTAGATCAGTTTGATGCTAGACTCACCGTGGATAATTCATGCCCTTATCCATAGGCCTCTGGGCAAATATCATGGGTAGGAAGGAGACCATTTTCTCACACTGCTACATGGGAACAAGGCCTAGGGCTATAATCATGTGTGCTTGCTCCTTATTATCTACAATGTCCTGACATTGGGGGGTGCCCTGTTAGTTGGGGTGCAAAAGAGGCCCTTGTCTGAACTGCCAGTGGAGGTCGGATTGGACCACTCTCTCTCTCTCTTCTTGTCAGTTAGTCAAGGCATTTCTTTTCTGGCAGGCTTTTGGCCTGCCATTTTCAATAGTACTTAGTGGACTAGACTCCTGCCTGAGAAGTTTTTATCCTCAGCACTTGTCTCTCTTTATATTTTAGTAGTTTATTCTTTTGGGGTTTGTTTATTTGGTAATTTTAACAGCTTGTAAGATGCCCAAAGTATTGCTACTGCAAAAGGAGGACAAGGTATAAAGTATCAGTACTGGGCAGTATCCAACTATGCCCTGTCAGAGCAAGGATTTATGCTTAATGCCACAGAACTCCCTCCTCCTCCTCCTGCCCAGTGCCAGATTTACGTATAAGCTAAACAAGCTATAGCTTAGGGACCCACTCTCTTGGGGGGACCCCAAAAATTTTAAAGGAAAAAAATGGGTGTACATAAAAAACACCCATAAATTACCATACAGCATATATTCAACACAAAAAACAGCGCCAATTTGTTAACAAAGGACAGCTGGACATATAAAGGTCCCCATTACCTTCAGAAGCTTAGGGCCTCATCAAACCTAAATCCGGCCCTGCTCCCACCCACATGACCCACTCTCTCCCCAAATCTGTTCTAAAGGGCTGAATGAAACTAGCCGGCTACAACCCCAAATAACAATTGTTGCTGCTATTATTTTCAGACCAAATGTTCAAGACAGCAGTTGAGATGCAACATTAAAGGCAGTTGCTGGCTTTGTTTCTCTAGCACCTTCATTGTCTAAGTTACGTTTGTGAGGTTAGCTGTGAAACATCCCTCTGGGTTCATCTGCCTGCAGCTATCATAAAGCTTCTTCAGCCTTGACTCTCTTTGCATCAAAGATTGTATAGAAGGACATATCACTGATGTGTATGCTTCCTCTCACCAAAAATATTGAGGCCAAATGCAAGTCTCTTAGATCTGCTCAAGTGGTTTCGTTTCAATAATGCTTTCTGTGTTTAAGTTACAAGGAAAACTGTCAGTAATCTGCTTTTTCACAATCTGCTCTTTTTTATTTCTTCACTTGAAAAGACAGTATTCTATAACAGTCTTTGTGTGTATGTCAGAAATATAGCTATTGCGCGCCCTGGGGAAATATAAACAGTCTGCCATATGGCTCATTATTGTTTTTGTCATTATTAGATTCCCAATAGCACATTTCTTCATTTGACACAATTGCCAAACAGAATGCAATTGTGTTATTGAGATTATACAATCCATGCAGACAGTATGTGAAACCCTGGTTCTTAGACTTTCCTCTAGCTTGTGTAGCTTTAGTGGTTTAATAAGCAACTACACTGGTGTCTCAGTTCAAGTACAAATAGTTTTTTTATGCTTCAAGGAAGGGGAAAGGGCATATTGTATACAGCACTTGGTATTTTAACCTCCAGAGTATTTTTTTTTAAATTGGCATTGTATAGGATTGTTTTGTTTTTGTTTTTAAATAGAGAATATGGCTCAAAGGTTAATAATGAGTACATACACTATGCAATTAAAAGCACGTAACATAAAATATATTGGGTTACCGTATTAGAAAAGCAAGATATTTCTGAAGTAATGTACTCTTAACAAAGGCCACCAAGTTAACTCTTTTTCTCTTGTTAAACTAAGTAACAAAAAAACTTCTAGATGGCTTTTCTGGCAAAATTATATTCCATGTGACATGCAAACAATTGCTATCACTAAAATAATAAATATTAATTAACCAATGTAATCACTAAGGCCACGATCCTGCACACACTAGCATTTAACCAAACAGGTTCAAACAAAATACAAAATGTCACAGAGCCTAGGCTTGCCAATCGGAAGGTCGGCAGTTCGAATCCCCGCAACGGGGTGAGCTCCCGTTGCTCGGTCCCAGCTCCTGCCCACCTAGCAGTTCGAAAGCACATCAAAGTGCAAGTAGATAAATAGGTACCGCTCCAGCAGGAAGGTAAACGGCGTTTCCATGCGCTGCTCTGGTTCGCCAGAAGAGGCTTAGTCATGCTGGCCACATAACCTGGAAGCTGTCTGTGGACAAACGCCGGCTCCCTTGGCCTATAGAGAGAGATCAGCACTGCAACCCCAGAATCGTCCGCGACTGGACGTAATGGTCAGGGGTACCTTTACCTTTACCTTATTCCTTTTCTGTTTTTTACAGTGGAATAAATATAGTTGATCTATATTATAAAACAGCAGGAATGTCACACCAAATATTTTAGAGAGTTTTTTTTCTAAAAGTTTCCAAAATGACTTATGCTGATATTTAGCAGTTATTGGAATTTCTTTTACTATTCAGTTCTTTGTGGAGGAATGACCAACTGTTCTGATCTCCATACATAAAAAAGGATTTTGCACAAAAAGGCAAATGGACATGATAAATGGGTATACAAATCAAGAAAATCTTTAATAAAAAAATACTTTAAAATAAATGGGTATACAATTGCACATAGTGCTGGGGAAGTGGAAAGAGAGTTTATCTTCTCTCATAATGATAGAACCCAGAATCACCCAATGAGACTGAACAGTAAGGAACTCAGGATAGTCAGAAGGAAATACTTCTTCTCACATTGCACAGAATCCACTCACACAAAGTGTAGTGATGAAAACCAACTTGGTTGGCTTTAATAGGAGATTATACAAATTCATAGAGGATTAGGTAATCAATAGCTACTGGTCATAAGGGCTACATCAGTGGCAGCACATGTGATGCAATGGAGCCATCCTCCCAAAACCAGCATGAACAGCTGCTTACTCGAACAGGGAAAAGTGGCGGTGAGGTTGGACCTGCACAGTTGCACCAGAGAGGCTGCCGCTACCCAATCCAGCATTGCCACTGGTGCACCTGTGTAGCCCTCACCTGGCTGCCCCACAGCATATCCAGGTAAGCTGCAGTGCTGCCATGTTTGAAGCATGAGTCTGCCCCATCACAAACATCACTACTGGTTTATATATTACCCATTAACAGAGGCAGTACACATCTGAATACCAGTTGCTGGTTGGGGAACATGAGCAAGAGACTGCTATTCTGCCCATGTCCTGCCTGTGGTCTTCCCAGAGGCATCTATTTGGCCTCTTGCAATATGAACTAGGTAGGCCATTTGTCTGGTCCAGCATAGTTTTCTTATGTTATTAATTGATTTGAGATGTTTGTTTTGTTATAGTCTGCATTTATCTGAAAAGCATTTTTTTCAAAGTGGCATACTCTTCTTTTTAAAAAATATCAATACGATGCGGATTGCCGTAGGAACACATTAAAGTTTATGTGACAAGTGTACTGTTAAACGAAAGTAAACAAGCATAAAAGTGAATCTTACAAAGCACTGTGGGTGTAGTGTATGTAGATCCAAATAATATACTGTGTATTCTCTTGTTTTCTCTCACTATCACATAACAGCAGCAAAACAGGTAATAGCATAGCTGTGATCGGAATCATTTTAACTTAAAATGACTTATCTCCAAGAGCTAGACTCTGTTCCCACCCCACCTCCCATGTTGATTTTTTAAAAAGAAAGAAAATGCATGTAAAATTAATAAATAATTCAAAACTGAAAGAAATTTAATTCCTTTTCTTTTTTAAAAAAGACAAACAGTACTTTGAGCAGCTATGAAGCTCCCTGGAGAACCTTAGGCCAGTCACCATCTCTTAGCCTAACCTACCTCACAGGGTTGTGGTGAGGGTCAAATAGGGAGGAGAACCATGTACACCACCTTTAGATGGTATATGAATGTAATAATAAATAAATATTATGAGAAGGAATGTCTAGAGAAGATTGCCCTTTAAAAAGACATCCAAATGGGTTTTCATACTGGCCAGTAATATAGATGTACAAAAGTGAGAAAGGATGTGAAATATGATGTAGTAATCTCTCAGACCTTTGGTCACAGTGATGAAAACTAGAGGAAAAGCTCTGTGTGTGTGTGTGTGTGTGCGCACGCAATGAATATACTCTTTTCAAACTGCAAAGCAAAGAGCTATGGAAAGCCCACTTATCAATGGTACTTAGCTTTGGGGAGGGAATAATAAGGAACTGGTCTGCGCTGCATTTTTTCCTGAGATTTCACCACATATTGGGGTCATGAGTCAGAAATGCACAGCGCCACATGAAATTGTTGGCAAACTGAACTCATGGCAATGCACTCTGGTGACAAAGGTACCTTGGGCAACCCTGTAACACTGCTTCAGTCAGCCCACACTCTGCTGTACTTCCAGGGTTGTGTGAACTGACCTTTAGTTCCATATACATGCCATTTAGGCCTGGGTGCCAAAGAATCTTTATGATTGTTTTCCTTTCTTTTTTTAGATGTAATGCAAACATTAACACCTGCATGGCTCAAGTTAGGTTTCTCTAACCATAGTTGAGTAGCTAAATGAAAGCCTGATTCTTTACTGTGTTTTTTTCACAGGCACCTTCTGTGGCGTTTACAAGAGGAAATCTCTTCATAACAATCCCATGAGCTGCTTCGTGGGCACAGCAGTTCGCAGGACCAGGAACAAAGATCCTGGCTCTGATGCTATGACAACACAACTGGTGTCTTTTTCCTCCTATTTGGGGTGAAATGTGCCTTCCTGGCCAATCTGAGCTAGTGAAATCCTGGGCTCTTCTGGGTTGATAAATTTGGTTACCTGACAAATAGCAGCAGAACCAAATAGTATTGGATTTGTCTTTCGATGAAACTGTGGAAACTGCTTTTTTCAATGCTGTGGTTACAACAACCTTTTCAGATTTCATTCCTTGCTCAATAAAGCATCGATCTTTAATGAAATAATGAAAGAAAAGCCACTTTAAATGATAAAAAAATTGGCAGCAACAATTTCTAAAGCATGTTATAACTGTTTGGTATTGTTCTTCTAGAGTACACATTTAGTAAATTACTGGAAAACATATTGCTAGATGAGTTATACATATTGGGTGATATTTTACTAAGTATTTTCAGACAAAACAATTAAAAAAAAATTATAGCCACCTTTCCTTTTGCTCTCTTATTTTATCATCAGAGGAACCCTGTAAGGTCAGCTAGTGAAGTTCATGCCTGGGATTTGAACCAGAACAGATCCAGGGAAATCAATTTATTTAAGCAAGTCAGTGAGCCATGACATGACAAGATACCACCACCCTTTGTAAAATGCAAGTTTTAACTGGGGGCAAGTTGAGTGTGCCTTCTCTAGAGGCCATAAAGAAATTAATGAGGGTGCTAGAATGGACTCAACTGTGTACAAACATGGCTGCCAACATGCCTTCATTCAGTTTTAATATGTCCATTTTGTTTAGTTACTAGTTAGTACTATAGAGCAGAACAATCCTTACAAGCATTGTATAAAACAAAAAAACAAACAGAACTAAACACCCAGAGGTCTGTATAGGCAAGATGCTGAATGTGGCTTATATACATTTTCTCCTTAACCAGATATCAGACTGACAGAATGTTGGCTCCTGCCACTTATCCCATCCCCACAGTCTTGCTCCACCATCCCTATTTTCCGTTATGGTGGTATGAAAAATTAGAGTGCAATTGGCATTAAAATTAGTTAATTTTTAGTTAATACAAAAGACAGACAATATTTCACCAAATGCATAGGTCTATTACAAATAAAAGCTAATGAGGCATTGAGGTTCCCATTCAAGGCCGCAATCTTGCCTGGAAGTACGGTAAGCTCCAATGAAACCAGTGGGACTTGCTTCCAAGTAAATGTAATGGACAAGACTCACAGTTTAGCTGTCTTTCAAGCAACCAAAACCGATGGGCATAATCAAAAACATCTTCAGAAATGAGCAGCTTCTTACCCTGTACTGCTTAAAACAAAAGCTCTGTTTGAAGATTCCCGCATAGAGACATAGAGCTGATGAAGCCATTTAAACAGCAACAATGATCCTCTCCTCTCAACCTTATAGGAAGTTGGGTTCTCAGAATTATCAAGGTTGCATATTGCAGCTCTGCATATTGTATATCATTGCTTTTGGAAGCACAGCATTTCTTAGTGCTGTTTTGAGAGGCAAAGGCTCAAGAATTCGTTT
This sequence comes from Lacerta agilis, assembly GCF_009819535.1. Lineage (NCBI taxonomy): Eukaryota > Metazoa > Chordata > Lepidosauria > Squamata > Lacertidae > Lacerta > Lacerta agilis. Next base: position 40,491,551 of record NC_046317.1, read on the forward strand.
TCTAAAACGTTTGAATGTTTTCTTCTTTCCTTTTTTGTCACAGTAAACACTTTCAGGGATTTCTACTTTGAACAAAAAAAGTTTTGTTCCTCTGTTATCTTGACATTGCACATTTCTTTATTATGCAGTAGCTAATAACTGCAAATCCTGTGTGTAAAAAAAGAATAGGCTACTTTCAATCTGTGGAAAGTTTGACCTCAAGGGCATAGAAACTGTTGACTCATTGTTTTTACTGCATATACTATTAGCTCTTTGTCACATTCTGAGAATGACATCATCTTCATCGCAGTTAGTAGCAGGTACTGAGTAAATTAAGAGCCCTCTGCTTTGCCAGGTTTTTTTTTAAAGGGTATACTTCTCAAATTAACTGTATATTTCTAGTTCCACCACTTTAGGCTATTATTTCTGACTAATCACATGTAGGAAAATCTTGTAATCAGAATAGGAGTTGCTCAGAGTTTTCACCCTCCCCCACTGTGCATTCTGTTGCAAAGATCTAGACTTCTAGGCATGTTGCCAGGGAGAGCAAGGACTGAAGGATGAGTGCAATTGTCAGCACTTGCCTCTGCAAAAGAGGGTGGGATTTGAGAGAGGAGAGGGTGGGATCTGGTGCAGAGGGGACTAGGTCTGTACCCTCTTCATGGCTGAGCAGCAGCAGCAGCACACCCTGAGCTCCTCCCAGAATCTGTTTACTTGAAGCACAAATGCTTTTCCAAATTCTTGTTGGTTTCTTCATTAAAATGTAGGCAGAATCAAAAGGGGGAGAGTTTATCAAACAAAGCACATGCTATGTCATATAGCAACTTGACAGCAGTGGAAAGATACTGCATTCCAAAGGCCCAAAACTTGAATAGGATATGGACGGCTTAGAGCCTTGTTTTACCCTTAATTTAACATGTCGTCCAAAAATTACATTAAAGAATGTTATTTCAGGTTGCCTAGTCAAAAAGCGAGTCAAAATAGGAAATGCCAATTTTATGGTTACCCATAAAAGACTTACTTTCTCTTGCTGGTGAAGATTTAACGTGAGTGAAGCTTGGGAACTCTGTGACAAATAGCCTGCCTAAAACTAAAAGTCAATCTAAAGTGCCAAATCTAAAAATCATAGTGAGACTGGTGCTAAGTTGCCATTTATGCAGAGACATTTTTTCATGGGAGGAGCCTTTGAAGATCTTAAACGTGAGTTGAAATTCCACCAACATATTTTGCTTTATTCTAATATTTAATTTAATGATGACTCTTAACAGCTGGGGCTATTAGCAGCACTTTGGCAACTTTTAAGTTTTTCTGGCATAATCTCAAAAATAATGGTATCATTTGAGATTTCTTGTCTAACAGGCTATTAAATAATTTTGCACGGGTTTTGTATCCCACTTCTGTCAGGAATAATCGTGCTCTAGTCCAATAATTTAATTATACAATGACAAGATTTGGAAAGGGCCTAAATAAGCAGCTTCTTTAATTATCATTATTATTTTTAAGCAGGAGGCTTGCTAAACAGAGGTTAAATGAAAATGTGTGTGAGAGCATGTGCGCAAGTTACTGTAGCAATTGTGTTCCCTTAGCTGTAAACTGAATAATATACCAGAAAGGGGGGGGGGGACTGCACTCACTTTAAAATATAATGTTGCTTCCTCTTTCCTGAGCACTGAGACATACTGGGCAGCCTTACTAGAGTCATTTTCCTTGAAAAGAGACAGAGCAAAAACCTTACAGTATCTTTAAAATGGTTTATTTACAGATTTGCAAGTAAGTAAGGTATGATGAAAAGAAAGCAGTAAGCCCAATATTCATAAGGCAGAAGACAATCACATCTCAACTACTGACTTACATCGTCTGTAAGTGCATCCTTTTTAACCTGCCAAAATGGAAGAAATTATTCTAACTTAAAGAAAGTTAACTTGAAGTGCTTTGCACCACACAGTACTGTTAAGAGCATCAGGTGGAACTTCTATTTGCAACATCCTTGTCTTGGCCACAATACCATTTAAGACAAGTTCTTAATAAGTGAATGTTCCTCAGAGTTAACATGTGTGCATGTGCGTGGGAGGGGGGGTGGGCTTTTGGTATAAAAGTAAAATGCTAAGATTTAAGCATCACTTCCTTTCTCTGATAGACATCATCTGAAACACAGTAAATTAGTCTCTGAATGCAATTACTATAAAAATATTAACATGATAATAATTCCTTTCTCCTTTCCTCTTTTACTGCATTAAATTTCTGTCCCAAACTTTCAGAACACAAGTGTTCACATGGTGCTTAACTATAAAAATATCCTGAAGAGCAAGAAACAGCAGAAACAATTAAAAAAAAAACTTTCACTGTGACTGAAAAGGTCTAAAAGGCCTGGGAGAATGAAAATATATTTGCCCAGCACAATAAAGACAAAAAAAGTAGGCCCTAGGCAAGAGCTCTACAGGCATGGCGCTGCAACTGAAAAGGCCCTTTCCCCAATCCTCATGCAAAGTATCTCAAAAACTGGAAGCACCTGCAAGAGAGCCTCAAATGACAGTCACAGAGATTAGCACATGGTTTGGGGCTGGACCAAAAACAGTCTGGGCTGCCTTTCTAATCAAGCAATACAGTGATCTCTTTTGATCAACTAGCTGTTGCTTTGACATGAGAGTGAGAAGGAAAATTCCTAAGCTAAATAATGTATGAATGTTACACAATAGGGTGTTATCCTGACCCAAATGCAGATACAGTGGTACCTTGGGCTGCAGACACAATCCGTTCTGGGGTGCCGTTCGCACCGCGAAAAGTCCACAACCCGAGCGGCGATATCGCACTTCTGCGCATGCGCGGACTGCGCAGAATGCTTCTGCGCATGCACAGACCACGTAGAACGCTTCTGCGCATGCGCACGCAGCAAGACCCAGAAGTAAACACTTCTGGGTTTGCCGTGTTCGGAACCTCAAAAAACGCAACCCACAGCTATCATAACCCAAGGTATGACTGTATGTTTGTTTGCAACATGGCATTGTATGCAACTAGAACTATACAGGAGGAAATACATGCAGCAACAGACTTCTAAATCAAGGGACAGATGGGGATGCTTATCATAGTCTATCAGGTGCTCTAGAGGGTGCCAGAATGTACCGAATGAGGTTCACTGCCCCATTTGTGCAGGCAGGGGTGACAACTAGGAAGGCAGAAAGTTCCCCAGCAGCCCCCATGTTTTTCAGGCTACATGTGTTTCTTGACAGCAGCTGTGATCTGTTTATTATCAACAGTATCATGAGGCACAATATGTGATATTTAAAATGCACTGCTTTTTGTAATTTAATAATGAATAAATACGAGAAGGGGTCATTGAACCTTGCTGTGCCTCTCCTCACTCCTGTACTCTAACTCTATTTAGGGAAGTTTTAAATGTTTGATATTTTATTGTATTTTTAATATTTTGTTGTAAGCTGCCCAGAAATGGGCGGGGTATAAATAAATAAATTATTATTATTATTATTATTATTATTATTATTATTATTAACCCTCTCCCTACCCCCCCAACCCACTGGCAATACTACTGTATTCCGGAGTGTTTTTCAACATACACTGGGCATTGCTTTGTATACATTTGGCCACTTGTAAATCACATGATTCACAATCTATGCACAAGTATGGAACAGGACTGTTTACATTTTCTTCTCTCTGTGAGGGTCCATTTATGTGCATGTGGTGTACAAAGAAGGTAATACTGCCGTCATCGGATGAAATGTTTTCTGGTCTGTGGAAGCTTATGGTACAATAAACACTGGTGTTTAAGGTGCCCTAAGATTATTTTTTTGTGTCCTAAACTAACATAGCAGTACAGAACTATATCTGCTCCCGTGAATGGCATCAGTTATAGAATCACAGAGTTGTAGTGTTGGAAAATGCCACGAGGGTCATCTAGTCCAACCCCCTGCAATCTTTTTGCCCAACGTGGGTCTCAAACCCAGGAACCTGAAATTTAGACTCTCTCACTCTACCAACTGAGCTATAGGTGACTTAATTCTCATTCAAATTGTGAACATACAACTATATTCCAAAATGGGCTGGGCATATTATATCTTATGACAACACTATTCCCCTTCTAGGGAACATACTACGGTAAAAGCTACTGCTTTTTGTCTCTAGTCACAAAGGGATACATATTAAAGTAAATAAGATAGTACCTAATGTGCTCAAAACACCATTGTTGTTTTCTAATACCTGATTCCATACACAAATAGGAGGTAAGCGCCACTTATTTTAATGGAACTTGCTTCTGAAAGCAAACATGTTTAGAGCTATAACCTAAATTAGAAATATCATAGTTTCCCCCCCCCCTCACCTAAAAGATACTGTTTACCTTAATCCATGTTGCAATCAATATATTATCAAATGGCAGGCTTCAAAATGTACTACACTGCACTTAATAGAGGATAGGAATCTGGATCTCGAATAGGAGTTATGCCCCCTTTTGCAGCTTTGTTTGCCAGGAGATAGATATAAACAAGTAGAACTGAGAACTCCATCAAGTGGAAATTCTATTAAACTGTTTTTATTATTATTAAATTGGGCTTTTGCTGAACAACTTTCTTTTTCTTATTGGAAGACCTGTTTAAGAATGGACTGTATGGGATACTGAGGAAATTTTAATTAATAGTCCAATAGTTCTTCTTTTCCTCCCTTAAACACTGGAAACTTTTCAAACATCTTGCATTTCTTGTTCAGCAGCATCCCAAAATAGAAATAACAACTGATATTTGAATATACAGTACTGCCAAGATGCACTCTCTATTATAATCCTGGATATAAGATGTCACCATGCAAAACGGATGCAGGATCACCTTTGTACTAGCACACATGTAGGAAAAAATGTCCTTGCCAAGGGCATAAATAGGGCCCAAATGCCATGTATGCCATGTATTTCATTTAGTATGAAACTGAACAGGAAACTTAAAATTCAAGGCCTGAAATGGTGTTTGTTACTTAAAGCTCCAGTAAAATGGCCGTTACTTGAATATAACTGTTTTTGCTCTGAGTTTCAGAAACAAGGGATAAGAAAATTTGAATTACATGTTACGCTATATTGTTGTCTAAACTCTGAAAAGAATTCCACTGCAAGGTTGTGGAGCTTATCATCTTAAAGGCAACTGTAGAGTTCTTCAAATGTCAGCTGCTGCAGCACTGCAGTAAAACTAAATATTTCCTTAATGCAAGTCAGCACTCTCCGGTACTGACCTTTAATACCAACCTTTCTCCTCCCATGCTTTGAATCCGTTAGCTGGAAATCCTTATGGTTATAAAACACTTAATTCTGAAGAGTGGCTTGTATCTGCATCTCCCCCAGGGCTTATGTTACATAAATGATTACTACCTTTATTGAACTATAGTATAGTAAACAAGAAAAGAACAAAGATGCTGTGCTGGATAAACCCCTAAATCTGTTATTTCAGAAATAGCAAAAATCGGAACCCCAGAATACTGACTCTTCAATGAAAATGAAATTTAACTAGGAGCACTGAAATTAATCAATTGAGCTTTCAGCTTACTTCTCAGTTGCAATGCGGTTGAGAAGATAGGCTAATAGGTACACTCTCTTCCCAACAATTTATAGTCTTCATGCTTTGAATATTTTCCTCAGGTGTAACATTATGTCAGTTGGTGCCTTAAAAAGAATAGGCACTACCCTCTAATGTTAATCTGTTTTTTTTTTTTAGATGTTTTGGGGGAAGCTCAAGTGTTTAATAATGTCCTGCTTCTTAACACTGTTTCTCATTTTAAAAGGTGATGCAACGATGAAAGTTTCCTTAGAGTGATATTTGACAGTCAAAGCCTAAAACTATGTTGACTACATCCAGGTAATTCAAAGGTGCAAAAGCCTTGGAATCTTATTTGTGGTTGCTTTCTAAAAATGGCTTGGCATGAGATGCCACAGATTTTTAACCCCCCTCCATTCTTTTCAGCAACCCATTTGGCTCTTGGGCATCGTCTTCTAGGGATGGTGACAATGGCAAAAGAGCATTATTTTATCTGGAATTTGAACTGAGTGGGTTCTACGCTGTTCATTAACTTGGCACTAATGCTGGGAGCAGAATTTGACATTAAGCAAGTTAACCTGACTTCCAGGGATGGCTGCTGTTTCATAGGCATGTAATATTATAATTTGATTACATCATATTTCACATGTCAACTCAATATTAACGTTTGTAGGTCAATTATTATTATTATTATTATTATTATTAGTCAATCCAGAGTAACTTTAAAATAACCAAAATCAGAAGAATACCTCACTTGCCGCAAACCTGAAGACAACGCTGCTTCCTTTCTCTCTCCACGGGATGAACCCGCCTCGAGCAAGGAGAGGCTGCCGCCGCCGCTGCCTGGCATCCCTTATAGTTGGTTTTGGCTTTCCCAGGAGGAAGAGGAGCAACTCCCGCTTCCCAGAAGTGCGCAAATGCACACCGCCTCCACGGCATCTTCACTGAAGGAAAACGGTAGAGGGATGGGGTTTCTTCTTCAGAGTTTCCGGCGTCTTCGGCTTGGCTTGGCGCGGAGCGAGGGCGGGAGGGGAATAACAACCTCTCGCCGATCCTGCGTGGCAGCAGGTTGCAGAGGTGACCTGGGAGTTCCTCGCAGCCAGGTGGGCCAGGCCAGAGGCGAGGCTAGGCGCGCGGCCTCTCTCCCTCGGGGGTCCCTCCCGCCTCGAAGAAGGGGCTGCAGCTCGCTCACGCCGGGCAAGGGGCGGAGGGGAAAGTCCCGCACACACCAGAAGGGCAAAGCCCGCGGAGGAAAGGCCGGCAAAGCCCGCGGAGGAAACCAAATACTGTACAGTAAATAAAACCAGACTATCGGCGAAGGCGCGGAAATTTAAAAATGTTTGGACAGGAAGAGCAGGGGAAAAGAAACCGTCAAGGGGAGGGACGGGGGAAAAATAACGGTCCAGAAGCTGCCTCTTCTCCTCCCCTTTGGCCGCTCGGCTTCTGGACACGGGTCGCGGGTGGGGCCCGTCTTCTGCCCTCGCGCCACCAGCCACACGACCACTGCCCGCCGCCGGCAGATTCGCTCCAGGAGGCGCGAGAGGAGGGAAGGACGCGGGCGGCGGCGGGCGCGTAGGCCATGTGAACACCGACATTTTGAGCGCCTTGCCTCTGGGCCAGAGCGGCTCTTGGGGAAAGAAGCCGGTCTTCCATGACGGGAAGGGATCCTGGCCCCCACCCGCTTGCATATGTATATATATATATAAAATACAAACGGATTTATCTTCAGGTCAGGAAGCTAGAGGCAGGCTTCAGGAGCGCCACCAGTATGATAGGCGGGCAACTGTTGGCTGTTATTCGTGCGCCATACCTGGGACGAGGAGCAGCCTGGTGGAACCGCTAAAATTACGCACGTCTCCTCTGCGGGCGGAGAGCACCCAAGAAGGGCGAGGTGTGTGTGTGGATTTGTTCAAATGCTTGGGAAACCGCACGTTTTCAGTTTTGTGATCGAGCAGCGCCATTGCCAAGCCTGTCAGGAACCTGGACATGAACTTTATATGCCACCCGGGCAGCGTTATTATGCGCGCTTACACCCCGTGGGATCTAAGGGCTGTTATGTGTGCTGAATGTGCATTGGATCGCTGCCCGTTTTACCGGAGCATGCCATGTATTGACTCCCACGCACACTCACACCCAGCCTTAGTCGCTCCGGATTTGACTTGCACCTCCATCCTTTTATTTAGAAGCAAGTGGCGTTGCTTTCAGCTGAACTTGCTCCCACTAAGTCAGCTTCCCCTAATCCTAAACACACTTTCTTGGCAGTAAATCTTGTAGAAATAAATGCCACTTACTTCCTAAGGCTAAGCCATAGGAGTCCACAGGACTTTTCTGACCTCATTTGCTCTCCCATGGAAGGAAGTTCTGCGGAAATCTATTGGTCCTGTTTGTAAGCGCTTTTCCTGATGGTGCTTTCTTGAAAGTAAGTTTAATGGAAACTTTTGCTAGTACTTTCCAAGACTACAGGAGTTATCTTGTAGCAGGCACACGCTATAGTGCGTGCACGCGCACACCCCTCCGCCCAGCGCATCGCAGCCAATTGACATTTTTTTCATCCCTATCTGTATTATTAGACTGTTTATTAAACATTAACCCCGAGACATATGTATTTGTATTCGATTTCAGTGTACGGGGGTGGGTGGGTGTGTCGGATATTTGGTTCCAACTAGGATCAGCACGCTAAAATAAGCACCTCTTGGGTCACGATCCTGCGCATACTCTAATGGGGAGTGAGTGCAATTGAAAGGAGGCTTGCTGGCGAAATATGGCTTCAGCTTGCTTACTTGGCAAAACGCGCTCTTAAAATAATAGTGTTCATGGTATTGAGGATCGTTGCCACTCACCCTTCAGCAGTGCTCTTGGGTTCGTAGCTTAAAGACTGCAATCCTATACAGTACACCTTTGTCTTTATGTAAACCTCAGTAAACTCAAGAGGACTTACTTCTGAGTAGTCATGGGAAGAACTGGGCTGTAAAGCACTTTAAAAAAGCCTAACATCTTCAATTGCTTTGGCAATATTTTATAAAGGTCGGTTAGGTCTGTCCTCATGATTAAATCCACATTCTTTGCTTTTAGACGGACAATATCCAGGGCAAGAGTTCTTGTCGGCTAAAAATAATGCTGAAACTTTGGGGTTTTATTGCTTGTTTGAAAATGAGTGTTCCTGTTCTTCTGGCCTTACAGCCCTGGAACCGTAAAATTCATTTCTGAAACCACGCTGAGTTCATAACTTTCTTTTGCGCGAATAATGCAAAGCAATGACAAATTTGACTATATTTTGTGTTTCTCCGTGTGTTTTGTTTTTGAACCCATTAGCTAGCCAACTCCTGTCGCTTTTTAAAAGCCCTGTCACTATTTATACCACCAGCTTCGAATATTAATAGTTTATCTTTTTGGATAACCAAAGCTAAAACCTTTAAAGCTCATTAACCTGGTACAGCTGCATGCTTAACCGACCAGAACTCTCTCTTTTTGTTTAAATCAGATTCTTTATCAAATGGCAAATCCAGGGTTAGGGTTTGGCTTCTGGTTTGCTTTTAAATGGCCACAGTTTGATTTCACAAGAAAGAGAGACCATTCAGTAAAGGATGTGATTGGGTTAAATTCTGGCTTGCAGTAAAGGTCGCTGTTTTTATTAGCGGTGGAACTCGCTGTTTTTTAATCTGACCCTTCTGAAACCTCGGTTCAGTGCAGAATAAGCTCGTGCAGTTCAGATAAGACACTCGTTTCAGCAGAGAACAAAACTGTCCCGAGCCACTTCTAAAACTCTTTTTTTTTTTAATGGGGAAGGGGGGGGGATCTCACCAATTTCTCAAGCCTAATATTACAGTTTCCCAGACAGGGAAAGCGATACCGAGCTGGCTACGTTGCGCTCTTGGAAGTAGCAACCCAAAATCTTGAATTAAAACACTTCCACATTCCCCCATGTTTATGATGATCACATCCTTCAATGTGTCCTTTCTTCACAGGGCCACACACCCCGTCCTGCGACATGTCCGATTTTTTAAAAAATAAGTTATTTGCTGAACACGGTGAAAATAAAAACAGATATGCTCCAAACTTCGCAACACATTGAGGCTTTTAATCAGAAAGCAGTATGAGAAGTGAGAGCATTTTAAATATGTGATAAAACTCTTATAGATTTTGTAGTTTATTCCTATGCAAATTTTTAACACCCTTCCTTGTTTCTACTGGAAAGCTTAAAAACCAGAACTAAAACAGTCCATTTTAAATCACTTTCCCCCCTTCTCATTTTTGCTTTTAAAATATGTTTTAAATCCTTCAGCTTTTCTTCAGTATATAATGTTTAAGGTGACTCATTGACTTTATAAAAGCAGGCTTTGACCTCGGTTTTCAAATTTTAACCCATAACAAGACATTCTTGTTCTGGCTTCATTATGTGAGAACAAATGGAACTATCTGGAGTAAATGGTGTTCAACCAAACAAGACTCGTTCTTAGAGCACTCCCCAAAAGGCAGTAAACACAAGCTAATCTTATGAATTAATCTCCATATTGCAAGGTCGGTTTTCGAAACTGGTGTGTTTGTGGTCATAATATCATTTTGTGAAAAGCAAATTGGTAAAATCTTATTCATGTGAAATACAGCGAGGGAAAACCTGATCTTTATAAACAAATCTATAAAAAACACTTTTTTCTGATGAATTTCTGAACCTTCCACATTAAAACAGACACCCAGACACGTTTTGCCTCTCTCCCTCCCCTGCCGCAGCACAGACACACTCTGTTAACCCACTAAACCTCAATCCTAAACACGTTTACTCTGAAGTAAATCCCAATGATTTCAGCATAACTTTCTTCAAATCAAGGCTGCAATCCGGGATTTGGCCCCATTTAACTCAGTGGGACTTCCTTCTGAATACACACATATAGGATTGCACTGCAAATGGTTTAGGATGGCAGCCACAATCGCAAGAAAAACAAAATTAAAAGCTTTTGTTAGTGTCACCATCTAGTTCAGTATCTAGATGTATCTAAACACAACCAAAGTTCTTATTCCCCTCCCCCTTTTGGGCAAATAAGCTCTTTTCACATCATGTCACACACTCCTTCATGTGTTGTTTCATATTCTTTCAACCTTTGTTAGGCAAGATGATAGTCGGGGGAGGGGAGGAGAAATCACAGTAAACTTTCAAAGATCTTTAAAAGAAGAAAGAGGAAAGTCGTCTGCAAACATGAAGGTCCTTATGCAAGTTATGTTGGCGGGGAGGGTTTTTGTTTTTTTTAAGGGACGGAATAAACCGAGTAAAAAAAGAATTAAGAGAGACAGACACAGAAAGAGAGAGGGGGGGGGAGAGAGAGAGAGAGAGAGAAAGAAAGAAAGCCACCGGCCGTCAGGCTGGTTTTACTCTCCCGCCTTTGAGAAAAGCTGCTGCTACTGGCGTGATATTTCTTCTTCTTCCAGAGAAAGAAAGAAAATCACCCCCACGTCTGCCATGGAAAGAGACCTACAATATTTACTGATGTGGTCTGGTTAAGATGGAGAGACGGGACAGGGGGAGAAGGGGCGGGAGAAGGTGGGCAGGGAAGGCAGAAGCTCTCCCTCCTTCTGCCGGAGTCCGAGCGAGCGAGCCAGACGCGGCCAGGGGCTTCAGTCCCCGCTGCCGTCGGCACCCTCCGTCCGCCGGCTGCCTCCTGCGCGGCCCTCGAGCAGCTTGGCGACGGCGCTCCTCCTGTAGAGCTGAGCCAGGTCGTAGGCGGTGTCGCCTTTCTTGTTGCGGTGCCCCACGCGGCTCGCCGTGCGCTCCAGCAGGAAGGCCACGACGGGCAGGTGGCCCTCCTGCGCGGCCAAGTGCAAGGGCAGGTTGCCCTCGCTGTCCTCCACGTTCACGTCCGCCTTGAACTCCAGCAAAGTCTGCAGCGTGTCCAGGAAGCCCGCGCGCGCCGCGTCGTGCAAGACGGCGAAGCCGGTGCGGTCCCTCAGGTTCGGGTCGGCGCCCCGCAGAAGCAGCCGCCGCGCGATCTCCGGGTTCCCCAACTTCATCACCTGACGGGAGAAGGCGGGAAAGACAGTGGGGTAGGAGGGAAACAAAAACACACGACTGAGTTGCGTTCACACGTTACGAGAGCCTGTACCTCACCATAGCACCCTAGGGCGTCCTTACCTCAGAAAGCCGTCGCTTGACCTAGGTCGGAGAACCCAGCCTATCGATTTGTATTTCACTGGGTCGAGGGTTCGTGGGGGGGGGGGCGCACCTAACGATTATCCTCTGCCTTCCCTATACCTTGAATACAACCATTTCTGTGGAAGAAGGCGGCGCCAGCTGCTGTCTTTTTCGAGCTCCCCTGACTGCCTCGTCCTAAGGGCTCAGCTGTCTCCCTTCCTAAGGGATGCCATCCCGCCCCAGCTCGCTTTTAACAGCCGGGTGAGAAAGGCAGAGGCTCAGGTCTTTTCCCAGGCAGGTGATGGAGATGTTCCACCTGCCCCTCAGAATTCCTGTGCTGGGAGGGGGGTAAACAAAATTAAAGGAGAAAATCCTACTGAGGCGATGGGGGATTTTCCTTCCTCTTAGGATTATGAAGGATTCAATACCCCAAGAAGAGTCGCGAGGGAGGGGATCTCTGCTAACGCAGAACAGGGAATAATTTAAGTGGCAGACGTACTTAAAATGTGCGGGTGTGTGTTTCTTGGCAACATGCTGACATGATTTCGACGGAGGATCCTGAGGGCGGAGGGCGAAATCAAATCAAATCAAACTTTATTCACGTAGCCAACAGGTCATTGCGACTAAAAATACAGATAAAACAGATAAAAATACTGGGGAAAGACCAGTCAGGTACACATCGGAGGGCGAAAACGTTCAGGGAACCTCCGTCTGTTTCCCCCGCCAATATGATTTCCCTCAGTCCCTGCGCGCTGACCTCAGCCTTGGAGAGCAGGTCCCACTGAAACCCAAGGGGTTTTTGTACCCTAGACGCGTTTCCTTGAGTGAAATAACGAGGTCTTGAGATAAAATTGTTTCCCATCTTGATATTTTGTCCTCATCATGAGGTGGGGCGGACAAAGTGTCTGTTTAGCAGTTGGTTTATTGTAATTAAAAAACTCAAAACATCCCACCTTGGTCGGGACTCAGTCACGTAAGCATTCAATAACCCCACTCTTCCCACCCACCTCATGGTTAACAACCTTCAAGTGAGATTTAGTCATATCAGAACAGATGATATCAGAAGCCAAGGGCACATAAGCAGATTGAGAGAATATATTGAACTGCACTGACTTGTTGGTAGAAATGCAAGCTTTGGGGCATTTGCTTTAAATGTGTTTCATGGGGGGGGGAGTGCGGGGGACACACCATGACACACGGAAATTTAAAAAATGGAGTCAGACCCAAAAGGAAACTCTGTCAGACTGAGCCAGGGAAAGGAGAAAACTCCAGTAAAGGTGCAAGTCAGTTCCAATGATGAGATGAGAGGGCTGGAATAGTACTAGAAACAGAGCTCTTTTGCTCCTGCCTTGGCAGTGAGCTGCAACACAACCCTATTAGGTCTATATTTTAGACTAAAAGGTTTGTTTGTTTGTTTGTTTGTTTTTAAAAGACAACACATGAATAATTGAGAACAGCAGGTGTGCCACACCTGTTGACAGTGCACCCTCATGAATGTCTTTACTCAGAAGAGTCTTCTACTGAATTCAGTTAGCCTTAATTTCAAGTAAGAGTGTATAAGAAGATCACAGTCTTAGTTTCATTTGGTATCTCTATAATCGCAAGAATGCAAATGAACAAACATCCTGGTTTCCTCTAATAACTGGAGAGGGACAAACATATTTCTCAAATTCTTAGGCTTTGTTCGAATGGAAAAGTTTTAAAAGGTTGTTGGCTTCCCTAAAGGTCCCCCCCCTTTTTTTTACTTTTCACTTTTTGTGAAAGCACTCCAACTGCCACTAAAAGGATGGCTCTGATGATTCAGCATCATTCATACTGCTTCCTGCTAAAGCAAAGGCAGTCGGATATTGCCATTTTAAAATAAATAATTTTAAAAATTGCAATATGGAACCTGCATAATATTTTTCAGCACAGGAGCAGGTCTGCCTAGTTCAGAGAGACCCTCAGGCATTCTGAATCTTCACAATGACTTGGGGGGGGATTGCAGTCAGTTCTTTTGTAATATCACACATTGAAGGTTATGTTTCGGTCAAGTTCTTTTCTTTTTGGAACAGCCAGTTTTGAAGCATGATGTGTTCCTTATTTGCTTTCAATTCCACCCCCACCCCCAGCTCTGTTCTACCCACACTTCTTGAAAGGAATAGCTATCTGTCTGTCTGCCTATCTGCTCCATACAATTTTCTACTGCAAGGAATTTTGCCTTCCACTCTTAGCATAAACAAGGGGGAACACTTACAGTAAACAAAACTGGAAAGAGCTGTAAAAATAAGTATGCCCAAACTTTGTTGAGGTGGGTGGGGAAGTGAGAGCCAGAAGATACAACAGCAATAAGTGTGAAATGGCATCTGCAATGTGGAATATTGACTAGGGCTAGGCAATACCTGCATGCTTTGCTGTATAGCATCTGACTTCTCTCAGGCAGGTCTGGGCTGCAAATAGCCAAGAGGACTGCTAAGTCTTCTGGAAATTAATAGTAATGTTAAGTATTTGCAAAACACTCAGTAAGGTGAGTGGCTTCCCAACACCTCCAACACAACAGGTACTCCTGAAACATTTTAAACTCTCACTTAGCAGGGCCTTATGACACCTTGTGCAATTTGAGGTAAGCAAGGAAAGCAGGATCAGGATGTGGAACAAGTTTCACTTAGTATATATACCATTTCAGATGTGAAGGTTGCTGGTGTAGTATTGTTTTGACAAGGGATTGTTTTGACAGATATGAAAGAAAAGGCCTAGGAGGGTAAATCTGACCTTGGCCAAATCTAAGAGAGAGAGAGGCCTGCTTTAAAACATGCAAATTCAAAATGCAGAAGGTGAGGAAGGAGAAAAGGTCAGAGAAAATAATAGAGAAATGCTGTCTGGATGAGCTAGAGGACCAAAGCCAAAGTGTGCTTTCACTTTCTTTGGTACCGTATAATATAGAGTAAGCAATATTGGGGACTGTGTTGACTATCAACTTTCTCAAATTCTATCATCCACCCACTAGTTTTCTCTGTATTATACATACTGAAAATAAGCAGTCAGCCTCTTCTATGTTTAGCTTTTATTCTAGAGGAGTGTGTGCATTTGTGTGTGTGCACATTTGGTAGAGTGCGTCAAATCCTTGTTTACGATGAAGGAGCAATAAAAAGTGGGTGTTGGAAAAGATACATGGGCAGCCAAGAGAGTTCCCTGATCCATCTCTGCCTAGAAAATATGCCCCTGTAATTATTTTTAAAAATGGCAAAATATGCCATTAAATTGTTGTGATCTGCTCCTGCAACAACTCGTTTCTGCACTTAGAAGAGAAATTGGAGATCCATTTTAGAGGCAGAAACCTACACACACCCTGCTTTACTCAACAACCTTCTGGCCCTGTGGGCCTTGAACCTTTCCTATTTGTAGATCTGTAGAAGAAAAAGAGCCTAGAAGACCTCTGGGCATTGTCATCCCGCTCAGAAAAGAAAATAATTTAAGGATTATTGAAAGGAATTGTAAAGGGGGGGGGGAGATAGCACACAGGCAGGGGCTTCTGTTTCTCTCTCAATTTTTTTTTTTTAGCTCCCACCAACATATGGGTCTTGTGACAATACTTGGAAAAGTGGATCACCTTTTTGTAGTTTAAAGCACAAATCCCTTTTCTTTGAGAAGCCTAATCAGTAGTCCCAACTGCACTCTTGATCCTCTGCCTGGCACCCAAAAAACAAAAAAACAAACAAAAAAAACAGTCGCAAGCTTTCACCTACGTTTCCACATCTCTTGCGTGACTCCCCCCCCCCCACTTTTCTTTCCCTCGTGCATTGTAACACTTTCAGCACCGTTATACGATGTTCTTAAAAGAAAACATCTTTCAGCGGGTCCAGGATTTTAGGAACTGGAAGGGCTCCAGCTGCCGCCTCTAAATCTAAACACTGGAAATGGGTGTATACGAGGATGGTACCTACGGCAATGAAATCTTCGCCGCGTAGCGATCCACCAAAACACTTTAAAAATAATAATCCAGGGCACTGTCTTTTCAGAGATTCAGATCGCCAAACTATTTTAATGTACATCTTAGATATGCAGTGGAGATAGTAAACTTGGGTGGGTGGGGGGCGATCACCGCGGGGGGAGAGAGAGAGAGAGAGAGAGAGAGAGAGAGAGAGAGAGAGAGAGAGAGAGAGTGAAGCCCCAAACTGACCTCGCTCCCATCAGCAAGAGAGCACCCTCGCTTTTAGAAAGCTAAACACATAATCGGGATTTCAAAGAATAGAAAGGAGGTGTTTACCGACCTGCACTGAAACACAACCTAGCCCGGATGGTTTCGTTCCCTCCCCCTCCCCCCTCCGCCACTTGCTTCCCTGCCCCAGAAAAGGGGTTGTTTTTCTTTTTTCTTTTTTCAAATAGAATTAACGTGTGGACGAGTTAGTCTACAGAGATTTTTAAAAAAGCATTACTGACCATTTTTACTGAAAGTACGCCACTTTAGGGAGTTGGAGCCGCTAAAGTTATAAAATATGGCAACCAACTCGCTTTTTAAAAAATGCTGGGGTGTTTTTTTTCCTCCCCTCTTAAAAACGGTTCGCGTCCCCGTCAAACCAGTTCACCTAGTGGCGAAAGATTGCCTCTGTCCGTCTGGATACCAACCTGCAGCGCAGTCCTCCCAAATCCATTTTGTGCATTGACGTTTACATTATTTTCCAACAAATTAGTAAGTTGCGCTAGGTCCCCTCTGGCAGCTGCGGACGCCAACTCATTCGCAAAAGGTTCGGCCATTCCTTGCGGACGATCGGCAGCGAGCAGATGACTTGGGCTTGCAGTTTTTATTGTTATTATTATTACTATCGCTCTTTTTAGCCGGGCATGGCATCGGAAACTGACAGGAGTGGGGATGTTAATCTTCTGGAGTAGACCTTGTAGTAAATACTCGTAAAAAAGCTCCTTGCCAAAAGCCCGCCCCTTGGGTTCACACGTGATGCACACTGCTGCAGCTCCGCTTGGAAAGCAGATCTCTGCACCTCTAACACGCACAACGCTCCCCGCCCCCCTCCTGGAGGACCTTGGCCAAAGGGAAATAAATTGATATGTATCCTTGCAGCCAGTGTAATACGCGGCCAGAGAAACACGGCCACGCTAAGCGAAACGTGCGAGAAGCAGAGAAGGTGAAGAACAAGGTGGAGGCGGGGAGGGAAGGAAGGAGAAAGGGAGAGAAGTGGAGATGGGGGGAAAGGAAAGGACTCACCGTTCTTTCCAGCGGAGACGCCCGGGATCCGACGCGCGCTCCTTTCCGCCCAAGAACCTCCACTGTAGTCTCACGGGGGTCGCACAAATCAGCCCCCAGGACCTGCCTTTCCTCCAAGCAGCGGCAGCGAAGGAGTTAACCGCAGCCGGAGCTGCCAGATCTGCTGCCCCCTCCCTCCCTTCCCCGAGGTTGCTGGAAGCGCAGGAGTCCCCCCGCTCCACGCCACCCGACCAAGGGCAACGGGGGCTCCGCGGATCCGTCGGCGGCATGCTTCGGGCGGAGCTCGGCGGTCACCAGCGATATCCAGCCTGTGCACAGTCGCGCGCGGGAGAGGAGTCGCCGTTTCTCTCGGCTCGCGTAACCTCCTGAGTTGCTGCCGGAGGAGCGTCCGTGCCTCTCTCCTGGTGTCGCTTCGCTGCTGGTTTGCCCGCCTTCATTCAACGGCGGGCTGCAGCGAGGGAGAGAGAGGTGCCGGGGGGCGGCGGTTCAGGAGCTGCCGCCGTTGCCCGCGCTTCTTTGACAGGAGCCTTTGGCTCGCATCGCTCTGGAAAAGGCTGCGAAGAGGCAAAGGCAGCTTCTTGCAAAAACCGCCTGCCGGGGTCGCCCTCTTCGCCCGGCTCTTTGCAAGCAAGCAGCCCCCTCTGCAGGAGCCCTTCGCCGGTCGCAACCCAGGGAAGCCGGCTCTTCCTGCTGCTGCTGCTGCTGCTTCCCCGCTTCGGTCTCCTCCTCCTCCACCTTCCTCTTCTTCTTCTTCTTCCTCTTCTTCTTCTTCCTCCCTCTCTTTCTCTCTTGCGCGCACTCTCTCTCTTTTTCCTCTTTCCTCACCCCCCCCCCCCGCATCAGCTTTTTTTGAAAAGGAAAAACATTTGAGCGCTCTTTGACTTGAAACACCCGCCCACATTTTAACGGCAGAGATTTAAGGAGGCGCCACAGAGTTGCCGGCAAAAGCAGGAAGGCCTTGCGCGAGAGGGCGAGTCCCGACGAGGGCGCCTCCCACTCGCCTCTTTCCCCCCCCGATGCTGTTGGCGGGCAGCTCGGGGCCGGGAAGGCGGGCAACAGCAGGCCTCCCAGTCCCGCGTCGCCGGACGGACGGGGCCCTGCCTGCTCTCGAAGAGGAACAAAATGGGCCTGGGGCTCGAATGAATTTATGCCGCGCACTTGAAACGAAATCGCGCTCCCCCAAGCACAAGCTGGCGCGCGCACGGCCCTTTTCTTGCTGCTTCCCCTTTGCTGCATCTACCTTTCGTACCGATCTCAAACTCCGCTCCCGCCCAAGCCCCTGTCATCTCCAGGGCTCCCTATAGGGTTTTGACGTCACTGAAGAGCTCTTCTCTAGCCCTAGATGCAAGCCAAGCCGCCAAAACGATGCAAGCACGCTCGCCCCCCCCCCCCCCCAATCTCTATCTCTCTGTGTGTCTTAAACTTGCAAGGATTTTTTTGCCAGATCAGCGCAGAGAAGGGTAAAGGAGGCGGGCCAAAAGTTAAGGCTACGTGTAGTGAGTGTGCCCTCCACGCCACAATCTTATTTTTCTTGCCCACTCCGCGAAGCAAAATAGCTAATCCTTGAATATTCCTTTCCTTTTACTCAGCCCCCCACCCACCCCTTGCCACCCGGGAATAGTGACATAAGACCGGTAGAAAGGTAGCTAAAGGAGGCGATCTGCAGGTTTTCTCTCGCTGGGTCTCCGTTACTAAGGAGACGGCCCAGACAAGGTCACGTTGAAGAGTCAATGTCAGATTGCTCCGACTAGCAAACGAAAAAACGTTCACTTCTCTCTCTCTCTCTTCCACCCCACCTCCTTGCCCTCCCGCCAGGCTTGTGTCTACTGCTGCACCTTGGAGAAAATGGAAAGCGGGTTTGTCAGCATTGCTATTTATTTCCAATGCAGGAATGAGAAAGAGGGGCGCCCTGGTGTGCAAGACAGAAGGCAGTAGGGCAAAAGGGGTTTAGATGCCTGTCATATAGGTAGATATAAATGTATTCTACAAATTATGAGGCGTGGGAGCTGCACCAAACCTAAGTGAACTGCAGAATCAAGAAGTGAATTCAACATATCCTTTTAAAATAAGTAAGAAACAGAATCCAGGAATGAACTCCATATGGGTTGTTCTCTCTGAAAGGTAGGGTGACTCAAAAGTGCTAAATAAGTCCAAATTAGGGACTCCCAACCATTTTTTGTCCCTCGAGTACATTTGGAAACCTATAATGTAAGCACCACAAAATACATAGAAACACATATCACAGCTATAAGCAACACCAACACACCCAAAAACAAAGCACAGACAAAATAAGGAGACGGCACAACTGAAACAGGCAAAACCAAACACTATTTAAAAAATAACCCTCAAACTAACCAGCTCCCCACCAAAGGAAAGAAAAAGCAGACAACACCCACAAACAAAGCTGGTAAAACATGCCCACATGGGGCCTAGAGCTAGAGGCCTTCTAGGGAAAGGGAGGAGAGGATGGCTACATGCCTGCATTTTGCTTTCCAGACAGCCAACCATTGGTGAAAAAATAAAAATAAAACACAAGAAAATAGCAGTGTCCTTGCAAGTAACCAGTCTTAAGAACCCTGTGGTGCCCACAGGAACCACATTTGGGATTCAAGGCCTAAAGCACATCTAGTTTGTGTCAGTAGGAATAAACCCAGTAGTTAATATATAAGGCTGGACAGTAATTGTTACACTCAATATATTTTCAGATACATTTTCTCTATTGTTATTTAATATGCTCCGAAGCTGAGCCTCAGCACCAAAACAGAGTTGGAGAGTTCTGGACAAACTTTTTTTGCTGCAAATAAAACTACCAACATTCCATTTTTTGTTGTCTCTATTAAGACATTAATTCCTGTACCCTAGTCTTTGTATTGGTAGATGGGTCAGGTGGGTGAATCAAAGGCCTGAGAGATGAGTCAAGACTCTTAACACTCCAGTGCTAAATATATTTACATAGAGGTAAATATAATTGATTTCAATGGAGTCTCCTTGCATTTCAGTTGCTTTCAAAGGAGTCTACTGGCTTCAGACACCAGGCCCAAACATGACACAAAGGCTGGCAACTTGTAGCCTACTGTGTGGGAATACCTTGTAGACAACCACAACAACTGCAGGCAATCAGTCTGGTTGTATATTCACAGCAGTGACCAGGGGAGGAATAATCGCTAGGAGGAGCACAGAATAAACATCATGGTCCACCTGCATCAGCACATCTGCCCCAGCTGCAGCAAAATATCCTCTCCCATATTGGTCTCTACAACCGCAGCAGTCACTGTAACCATAGGAGCCAACTCCGAGGGGCTGAGGTACCTTTGCCCCTTCCCCAATAAAATATTTCCGGGGGCACCACCCTCAAAGTTGATGGGCATTGACATTCAGATGGTGTGTGTGCACCACCTATTGTCATCAATATGCAGGGTGGGATTTACCTGCCCCCCACCTGCCAAATATGTTATTCCAGTTGGCATCCCTGCTTCCATGCACTCTCAACATTTGCTCCAAGGGTTGGGGGACCACCTGGAACAGATCTTGGTGGTGTGTAGGGGGCTACAGGGGGAAAGAGAAGAATGAATGAAAGTATGGTTGTAAGTGTCAGATTCCACCCCATGATTGGTAATCAAAACAATTGTTCATTTAGTAGCATATTGTGTTGCTTACAATGAGTGACGTATTATGTCAGATCCACTGAACTTGACTGTCAGTTGCAATTCCATTATGCTTATTATCCCACTGAAATTATGTAGGCTGGACACGCAAATGTAGATCAGTTCAGAGTAGCTAAGAGGCCTCCTTAGGATAGAACATGATCCAACCTGATTCCTATTGGTGCAACTGTGTGACCTGCTCCCGATTGTGCTCCTTTTTTACACTTGCTGTACTATATCTGACAGAGGAGAACAATGTTGGCTCAGTAATATCAGCCTACACTGTTGTGCTGGTGCAGCGTTGTGGCTCAGCCAGTTCCACCAGCACAGTGGCACAAGCTAAAGTGCTAGTGCAATGATAATTGTGTCCTATCCTGCATCTGATATCAGTTGTGCTAAGGTTGGTGTGGCCTTAGGTAGTTATGTCCAATTTATTGTGCTTGGTTGGCTGCTGCAAGAGCCATAGGATTGGTTCATAAACCTGGAAGCTCAAGCATTTGTATTTGCCCTTTCAAACTTTAGTTTCAGATGCATTTTATAGGGTTTGGGTCCAGGTTTTGATTTAAGATTGACTAAATAAACCAGGGGAAAATACTGTAAATTTGTTTATTTGCGCAAACTTTTTAAAACCAACATTCTTCCTGTGAAGCAAAATATAATAGTAAACGTACTGTTAGGACCAGTTAAGGAGAGCTGCTGCTGGGAAGGTGTGGGAGTGGGAAGCAGTGTTTTTTGTTGCCTCTTGATTCACCACTAGCAAAGTAGTTGGGGATAGATGATACCTGAACTCAGCTGTGTGTACAGGAAATGGTTTGTATAGTAAAACTGGTGAGCCAATATCTTCCTGGGATCAGACAGCATTACACCTCTTTCTCAGTGGTGTGGTGTTGTTGGGGAAAGTGCCTGAGGCATGCTGTCACATATAGTGTACATCTTGCACCAGTTTCGCTTCCTCCTCCCCATCTTTATAGTGGGGCAGACATTTCCCGGATAGCACTCTGAGGTTTATTAGTTATTTGTAGTCATGTTTTATAATGAAAACAACATTATCCTTGATTTTAGCAACATTTTTCATATTTAATTTGAAAAAAAGATGCTGAACTTCTCTTAACTAGTGATCCAAAAGCTTTTTTTTTTGTCTTTTTAAATTTTTTGTCTTAGCTCCAGTTCAGGTTCAGTAAGACGGTTCCAATTATGGTTCAAGTTTGGTTCTCATTAGAATAAAAATACTGTCATTCTGTTTCGACTTTTAATGTACGGTAGTTCAACTCCCTGTAGAAATGTGGAATATGCCCACATAGAAACTTCATGTACTTACTCTTAAGGCTTATTCACACAGGCAACTATATTACTCAATAATATCACAGTTGAACATGTGAACTGCTTCTATTGAGTCTAAAGTAAAAGCAGATGTTCCATAATAGTCTTTCCACACATGCAAGACATCATTGGGTTTTGCAGTCACTGACTGATACAAATGGGAACTCACTCTTTATTTGGCACTTTACTGTGTGGGAAATAGTACCTGAGAGAAAACAAGGTATGGTGTACTCTGGGGTTTCTGCGCTGACATAAATTAATTTCCTAGTGTGGACTGAGTTATTGCTGCATGACCAGAGATGGCTGACGCTTGCTTGCTGTGCAGATAGCAGGAAGGGTGAATATGGAGAATGCCATGTAGCTTATAGGAATCAGGTGTGTTGGATGAGCCCCCGGCACCCAATGTGGTCATGGCCTTATAACTGTGCTCTTACATGCTCTTTTATCTCTTTATGATGTTGCTTCCCTGAAAGCAATAGCAGAGGTGATTGTGATGTGTCTCAGCTGCTACTGCACTTGTGATGGAGAGAAGGAGGTATGGCATTGGAAGGCAGAGAAGTGTGGTTCAGAGAAGGGGCATTAGTTACATGAAGACTATCACTCCTTATGGTCTGCCCTCCAGCTAATAGAATTTGAAGATACACACAATCAACCTCTCCTCCGGTATGGTGGTGCTATTACTGAAAGCCAGGTTGGTCCAAAATAAGTAATTAATCATCCACAGTTTGATCATAGATGAGGGGGCCAACCTGGCATGTTTTATTGACACCTGGGTGAATAAACTGAGGAGGTATTCAGTGCAGCACCAGGCCAGTGAGATGGGAGCAGGGAGTTGTCATCCATAAATATTCCATTGCTCTGTGATTCAGGATTGTTCCTGGTGTTGGGTCTGACATACAGAGTTGGGATGTTGCTGGTGTATCGCCCCTCTGCACAGCCCTGCTGACTGGAGGAGGTTGTCTCAGAAGTGTATTGGAAATTCCTTTAATGCTAAAAGCAGGATAGGAGAGTCTGCTTATGACCTTCATTGCACAATTGTCCTTCAAGGTAGATCAATTGTGTGCTGGCAGGCAGGGTGAAAAGCTATTGGTTCCAAATACACTTTGAGATAAAGCACCACAGGGAGGTGATTGCTCTTGATGCAGTATCCCACCCGAAAGGTTTCAACCTGGTTTATCAGAACAGAGGAGCCTAAGATGTAGTTGATCATGCTACTTCCTCTCCTGGAGACGAACGTGAACTCCCCAAGCTGGTCACCTGGTAATGAACCATTCAGGATCACTCTGTCGAAACGTACACACAACTTGGCAAGGCAAACTCCTTGGGTGTTTGGAATGTTGCATGCCAGAGAGAAGCTCGGGCAGGTGATCGTCTGTGTCGAAACCCAGCTCTCTTGCAAGCTCAAAATTGTCTTTACCCACTCTTGTGTTGAAATTGGTTGCAATTAGCAGATCGATGTTGGGAAATTTGGTCTTCAGTTTTTTCCAAAAATGATGCGAGTTGGTTCCAATAGCCCATCAATGTCTGCTTGCTGGGGCAAGGGGGGATATATACGTTGATTATAATTAGAACCAAGTTTGAATATCTCAATAAGAATGCCTGGGTAATGTTGTCACATGGTTGGAGGGAAATGATTTCAATATTAGGCTGCTGGGTGCAAAGAAGGGTTAGTCCTGCTTTATATTGGCCCATGGTGTTGGATTTATGGGCTGGGAGGGAGTACAAATTGAATTCCTCCAAGTTTATTCCATAGTGAGCCCAGGTTTCTTATAATAAGATGTCAAAAGACTTGATAAAACAAATGACTTCAGGGTCTTTTACCTTTTTCCTCCAGCCTGCTATGTTCCAGGAGAGGATCTTAATCGCCTGGATCCTGGAGTCACTTGATTGTCAGTCAATTTCACTTAACTGGTTCAGGCAATTATCTGTGTCAAAATAGGCACTACCGTTGCCCTTGCCTCTTGGACTGTTCCTTGGAGTCAACTCCCTAGCCTCATCATTGCAGAATCTGGCTCCTGCCCGATCAGTGTTATTTGCAGAGGAAGGCTGACATGGACTCCATTCCTTTATTGGCTTAGAGAAGTTAGTTGAAGCTTTGTGGCTGGGTGGATCTAGGGAATGGTAAATGCTTCATTATGGAGCCATGTGGAGCCACTGGCCCTTAAGGAGATGGTGGCGTGTCCCCAATAAGACCTCCCTGGACTCAGAAATGTTGAACAGCTATTGCTCAGTCACCAAAACCCACTTTTGGGGCAAGCTGCTTGAGGGGTGTGTGTGATCCAATTGTCAGCATGCTTGGAGGACATGGATTATCTGGACCCATTTTAATCTGGCTTCAAGATAGGATAGGGCACTGAAATTCCCTTGGTCATGCTCCTTGGTGAACTTTGTCAGAAGAGGGAAGTGCAAACTTATTTATTCCCTCTGATCTCTAAGTGGATTTTGATACTGTTGATCATCAAGTGGCTCCAGAGTTTGGGAACTGGGGGGCACTGTTATAATTATTCCTCCAAGTCTATTTTCAGAAAGCAGCAATGAAGGACCATTGCTTGCTGCCTTGAAAGCTAACTTGCGGTGTTTCCCAGGGTTCAATCTTGTCCTCCATACTTTTTGATGTTTATACAAACCCACTAACAGATATCATATGGGAATTTTGAGTAAGCTGCCACCTGTATGCTAACGACATCTGGCTCTATCTCTCCATTCCATCTGAATGAGGAGAGGCAGTACAGGTGCTTAACTATTGCCTACAGGCGATAATAGGCTGAATGTGGACCAATAAATTGAAACTGAATCTAGACAAGTCAAAGGCACTATGCATTGCCCATTCTAAAGTCTGGGAGACAGCCAGTTCTGGATGAGGTTGCACTCTGTGGAAGAAACAGGTGCAAACTTGTGGGGGGTGTACTTATTGTCACCTGAGGCCTACATGGCTCGCAGTGCCTATTTCCAGTTCTGGCTGGTTCACTGTCTATGGGTCTTCCTGGGTAGGGATAGCTTGGCCACAGTAATCCATGCTCTGATAACTTATAGATTACACCATTACAATCACTTTATGTGGGGCTGCCCTTGAAGATAGTTTGGAAGCTGCAGCAAGTGCAGAATGCAGCAGCAAAGCTGTTTGTGAATATCTGCCTGGATACATATTATGCTGGTCTTGAAAGCTTTGCACCAGTTGCCAATTTGCTACTGAATCCAATTCAAGGTATTAACATTGGCATATAAAGCCCTAATGACTTGGGCCCCAAATATCTTAAATAATGCCTCCCCTCACATCAACCTGATCAGGTGTTAAGAACAGCAGGGGCTACTGTGTTGATATTGCCACCCCCATCTGTGGTTTGAGGAGCAGAGGTGCTGGAGAGATCCTTCTCTCTGGTAGCCCCCAGGTTGTAGAATGACCTCTCCTCTGAGTGGCATCTTACACCTTCACTGTATGCTTTTCAATGATTGGTCAAGATTCACCTCTTTATCCAACTTTTTGGTTGCATGGGTGTCTTCTCATCTCCTGCATTGTTGTGCACTACTATCTGGTGCTGCAATTTGCTTTTGTTATCTTGTCACTTTATAGTTTTATCATTTAATATGTTGCATTTATTTTAAATGTGGCATTTTTGTAACCTGCCCTGGGACTATTTGGTGAAGGGTGGGCTATAGGTAATAATACATAATGTTTATGTATATGTATGTATATGTGCACATATATGTATATGCACACTGTATCAAATACCAGCATTAAAACGACAAGAAGTACATTTCTTCTTGCTGTGCAATCCTAAACATTATTTCTTAGCCTTCTGACATTCCACTGTGAACTTACCTCCTGGTAAAGGTCTATAGTCTTACTGATTGACCAATCCTTTGCATGTTTATTTGGAAATAAGCCACAGTCAGTTCACTGGGACTTACCTCTGGAGAAATGTGCACAGATCAAGCTCTTAACACATAAATGTTTATTCAATGACATGACTTCTCCTTTTGACCACCGCAACCGCTACTAAACATTTATTGAGCACCTTGATCTGGTAGGCAATTCATAGCAGCTAGGGATTGTACTAAAACACACATATAATATGAGTCTTGCACAGAAGACATACAGTGGTTGTTGGGAACACGTGGTCATAGAATCATACAAATGCAGAGTTGGAAGGGACCTAGAGGATCCATACAGGGATCACGCCCATGGCCTTGGCTTTATCAGTATCATGCTCTAACCAAAGGAGCCTTCTAGATGTAGATAGGGACACGGGTGGTGCTGTGGTCTAAACCACTGAGCCTCTTGGGCTTGCTGATTGGAAGGTTAGTGGTTTGAATCCATGTGACGTGGTGAGCTCCTGTTGCTCTGTCCTAGCTTCTGCCAACTTAACAGTTCAAAAGCATACCATCGTGGTTTCTGTGCACTCTGGCTTCCATCACGGTGTTCTGTTGCACCAGAAGTGACTTAGTCATGCTGGCCACACAACCCAGAAAGCTGTCTGTGGACAAACGTCGGCTCCCTTGGCCTGAAAAGTGAGATGGTTGGCGCAGTCGCCTTTGACTGGACTGAACCGTTCAGGAGTCCTTTACCTTATACCTTAGTTGAACTCCAACTCCCAGTAGCCCCAGGCAGCATGTCCAATGGTCAGTGATGATGGGAGATGTAGTCCAACAACATCTAGAGGGCTGGCGATTCTGTCTCTGATTTACAGTTTTGTCCTGGGGTTCATCATGGCACCATAGGGGTGGGATGAGGCCATTAAGCAGAGTAACGTGGATGTTATGAAAATAATCATTATTTTCTTCTTATTCTTCCTCTTCTTTACCACAACAACTTATTGGGAGAGATGGTTGCAGGACTTGGCTAGGCTTGGGTACTATGTACCTTGAATTCTTTTTCTTTTTGAGTGGGGGATTTACTGTTCCAACTCAGACACCAAAATAACTTTGGTCAGCCCTGGGTGAGAGGTTAGGGACTGGCAGTGAATAATGAGAATTAAGATGAAAACACCCTCTTCACACACACTCATTCTGACGGGTAAATAATAATTTATCTTTTATTTTCTGGAAAATCATTATTTTTTATTGAATGAGAGGGAAAAGAACCCCATTTCTATTTACAATAAAATAAAACTGCATATGATTTACCTAT
Organism: Lacerta agilis; assembly: GCF_009819535.1. Lineage (NCBI taxonomy): Eukaryota > Metazoa > Chordata > Lepidosauria > Squamata > Lacertidae > Lacerta > Lacerta agilis. Next base: position 40,518,468 of record NC_046317.1, read on the forward strand.
TATGCATTCACCTCATTTCAGTTCATTCTTTGCATTTTGGAACCATTTCAGTCATTCATGTCTTAGAATGGCTATAAGCTTTCTTTCAGTGTTGCCCATAGGAACTGAAAATGACTAATTCTCAACCTCAGCTGATGTCTGTGGATGATATTGCAACATTGTTGACAATGCAACAATTTTAAAGGCTGACAGGAATGGAATGGTTTTCACCCAATTCTCAAAACTTGCTTTTCAACTTTTTTTTTTTTAATGGTTTTAAATAGCCACTTTGTAATAATGTGTGGGTGGACTTGTTTGCAGCTAAGTATATATACCCTGTTTGGCACAAAAATACAGGTTGTGCATATCACGGAATGTGTTTAAAGCCAAACCCTGATGGAGGACGCTACAAATATGTAGAACACTCTGGGCAAGAGCTGTATCATCTGTCAGTTCTAATAAAAGTTACCAAAAGCCTGTAACAGAAACTTATATCAAGAATTACCACTGTCCTTCAATTATCCTTTTTTTTAAAACTAGATCCGAAAGGACCTTCTTATTCTCTAACCTATGTTCTGTTCCCTTTTTGTGGAGAAAACAAATTGCTGAGCATATACTGTATACATAACTGGTTTAATCTTGTACCCGTTTACTTTGGAGCAAGCCCTATTAAACTCAGTGGAACTTAATTCTGAGTAGCCACGAACAGGATTGCACTGTTAACCTTGAATTGCCTTCTCTGTTTTTAGTTTTCAGCTCTGTCATATGCTTCTGCTGTTCAGCAGGAAGCATATGGATTCTGGATGGGTTTGTATACATCTCTTGATAAAAGCAACAAGAAGTCATTAAAATGCCAAACACAAATCTAAACCTCTTGCAGCATTTTGTCATTCCTACAATAGTCGGAATCAGCTAGTGTCTGTTTGTTATTTTACCTTGGGGGCTTTTGTGTCACCATAGATTACATAGAAGATTGACCAAGGCAGACAGGATTAATGATACTGTACTAGCTATAGAAGCAGACTTGTTATATACATACAAAGTTTCCATCTGCTTCCTAACATAAGCCCCTCCCCCTATTAAAAAACATGGGAGACCCAAAGATTAATAATTTTTCAAGAAGAATAATTTAGGTTACTGTACCAGAGAACCTCTGTAGAGCATTTTCACATATGAGGTTAACAAGCACATAGAAACTCTCCTGCTAGTTCCACCTTGTGTGAATTATGTTGATGCAGGACAGAGAACAGAAGAGAAATGAAAGGTATGCTCCTGCCCAAAGTGGTCAAACACAGCAGCCCTGAGACATTTTTGGTGGCCCTTGGTAACATATGAAAGCCCCCCCCCCCCATGCTGCCTTCCCAAAGCTGGGTGAGTGAGGTGCTGGGCTTCAGGGAAGGAAGTGTGAGGGCTCTGACAGGGTCCCAGAGTCCTTCCACCTCCTTTCCAAAGCCCTGTTTGTGCTTTCTCAGCTTTGGGAACTAGGTGGGAGGGCTCTAGGACCCTGCTAGGGCCTTGTGCTTCCTTCCCAGAGCCCACCTTGCTTAGACAGTTACAGGTAGGTAGCCGTGTTGGTCTGCCATAGTCAAAACAAAACAAAATAAAAAATTCCTTCCAGTATAAGTTTGTTCTTGGTATGAGCTTTTGTGTGCATGCACACTTCTTCAGATACTTGAAGTATCACTGAAGAAGTGTGCATGCACACGAAAGCTCATACCAAGAACAAACTGAGTTGGTCTCTAAGGTGCTACTGGAAGGAATTTTTTATTTTATTTTGTCTTGCTTAGACAGTTTTGGGAAGCAGTTTTTTTGGGGTGGCATCAAATTTTGGCCTTGCTCTCCCTTGTGCAACAAGACAGTGAGCAGCCTGCAGATTCTGTGCCAAAGTACTCTTGTGGCCCAGTTGGTATGAAAAGCTGGGTCACTCTGCTCTAGCCAATGACAGTTTAATAGACACATTATTGACAGATTTAAGAACAAGGCTATTTATAGCACAATCTTATACATGTCTACTCTGAAGTAAGCCCCACTGAGTTTAATGAGTGTTTCTCCCAGGTAAGTGAGCATAGGGTTGTCCTTAATTAAGATCACTACAGACTATTTGAGCAACAGGCGTATCAAACATACATATCTTTTTAGGTCAGTTCCACTAAAAGGAAGAGTCTTAGTTCAGTGATAAGAGTATCTGCTTTGCCATGGAGAAAACCCAGGTTCAATCTCTGGCATTTATCCAGATAGGATGGGCAATTTCACCTGTTTGAAACCCTGGAGAGTGGAGACAATACTGAACTAAATGAAGCAATGTCTTGGTATAAGGCAACTTCTGATGTTCCTAAGCGTTACAGGAGGTAGGGTTTTCTGTATCATTTCCCATCATCATCATCATCATCATCATCATCTCCTTTTGTCTTCCTCCTCCACAAATAAGTTTTGTTTATCTAAGACAAATTCATAGATCATCATGTCAGCTGAAGGTATGAATCAGTATATTGCTACCACTGACATTTCACCATTAATTATTTGTAGATCCAAACAGATGATTCAAACATTTCACCACCCCCACAAAGGCTGTGAAAATACTTCTGTGGGGTGCGGCCATAATATTTGTATGCCACTTATCGTGTCATTCAGCCCAATCGTGTGGAGATTAACCATTCGAGCACCACAAGTTCCTGAAGGTAGCTGTGCTGGCATAAAGCAATTCCACACAACTGGGTGGCAAATATTTTTCACTGCCTCAACATGGCCCTGAGGGGATGTCTGTATCTTTAATAGCAGCATAGCAGGAAAAGTCATAGCAGGTAGGGCTTTTCTAATCACCCTGCTGCAGTGATATGAAAAATTACACCAGGTGAAATGTTCACTTCAATGTGAATCTAAAGTTACATAATTTTTCTGTAACTGGGCGTTCTAATTACTTGCTTTACCTGGGCAACATATACTGCAGTGGGAGATCCAGTTATGTCCCTATGCTTGGACCTCATGTCTGTGGCACTCTGAAACAGAGCAGGAAAATAAATTACAGTGGAACATAGGAAAATGCCTTATATTGCATTGGACAATTGGTCCATTCTAGCTCAATATTGACTATGCTGATTGGCAATGGTTCTACAGGGTTTTAGAGAGGAATCTCTCCCAGCCCGACCTGAAGATTCTGGGGATTGAATGTGGGACCTTTTGCACGCAAGGCCCTATTGGTGCTGCTGCTACTGGGTGTTGCCCAGTTGGTGTTGACCTGTGACAGGGCCTTCTCAGTGGTGGTTCTCTATTTCTGGAATGCCCTCCCTAGTGAGGTGTGGCTGTGCCCCTTAATTAACTTTCAGGAGGAATTTGAAAACATTCCTTTTCCCCCTGGCATTTGATGGCTGAAAGTTTGTTTCTGGCGGCCTTGAAACTATTGCTGTGAAAGTATGTGACTGTTATAAGGTTTTTAAAAAACATGTTGCTATTTTATTTTTAATTGTATTGTTTTTACACTGATGTTTGCTGCCCTGGACTCCTTTCAGAGGAAAGGCAGAATATAAATTTAATAACTAACTCAAAAAGTATGTACTCCTTCACTGAAATATGACCCTTTCCATGGCACTGCAATCTTACACAGAAGCAAATCCCATTGAGTTCAATGGGATTTGATCCCAGAAAAGTGTGTTTGTGCCCAAAGCTGTCTTACTCACAGGAAAGTGTGTGCATCTGATATCTCATATTTGCTTCTTTCCCCAGGACTCCAAATGTCTAGATAAATTATCAGAAAGAGATACATTATTTAGATGTCAAGCAAACCAAGAACAAAGATTTTCCTGTTTGCTCTGGTGACTCTTTGCTTAATCCTGGTTATATCTTAACAGTGCATACATGAATATAATAGCCATGTAAACAAAACATGGAGACTGTGACTTTGTTATGTTTGACAGGTTCAGCTCGCTAGGCAGGTAAATCCAGGTCTCACTGAAAGCTGTCAGGAAATAGATGTGAAATAATAAGATGCTTTCATCACCATCCAAAAGGTGAGCTGTCATTTAGCAATGAAATTAAAGGAGCAACAATTGGAAAATGGGTAGTATAATCTGAATTAGTGTATAAACTGGCATACTCATGCATACATGTCCCACTTTTTCAGTGAGGCAAACTAGCAAAATTCACCCCTTGGAAAAGCTCTGCTGGATGGCTACTTGCAGATGCACTGATGACAGAGAAGTAAGTCTCATCTGTAGTCTCATCTGTTTTCAGTCAGGTTCAGACCGAGTCTTATGCCACCTGTGCTCTAGCCACCAACGCTCCTGTTTCATCATATGCAGGTCACTAGAACACCAAGGCAATCTACAGCAACACTGAGTGCAATCAGGAGTGATTGTGTCAATGACTCTATGCATCTCACCATTCAACAGTAGGACAAGAGCCTTGACAGAAGCACCAGCTATATCAGGAAGACATTGGGCACAATCAACTAATGAAATCCACAATTATTTAAACTTAAATATATCAAAGAAATCTACAGTTGTTGTTGTTCAGTCGTTCAGTCGTGTCCGACTCTTCGTGACCCCATGGACCAGAGCACGCCAGGCACGCCTATCCTTCACTGCCTCTCGCAGTTTGGCCAAACTCATGTTAGTAGCTTCGAGAACACTGTCCAACCACCTCATCCTCTGTCGTCCCCTTCTCCTTGTGCCCTCCATCTTTCCCAACATCAGGGTCTTTTCCAGGGAGTCTTCTCTTCTCATGAGGTGGCCAAAGTACTGGAGCCTCAACTGCAGGATCTGTCCTTCTAGTGAGCACTCAGGGCTGATTTCTTTGAGAATGGATAGGTTTGATCTTCTTGCAGTCCATGGGACTCTCAAGAGTCTCCTCCAGCACCATAATTCAAAAGCATCAATTCTTCGGCGATCAGCCTTCTTTATGGTCCAGCTCCGTTAATTCATTTAGGTTTGCAGTGCAAAGCTATGTTAGCACACTTAGGTAAAAGTAAGCTTCACAGAATCAACAGGTTTTGATTTTTGTAACTAAATTCCCCCAGAACCACTGTGGTGCAGTGGGCCTATGGCTCCAAGCATCAGTGTGACTTACCTCTGACTAAACCTGCATATAGTTTCTTAGTATGTCTGGGTACTGGAATTAGTAACATGGTGCACACCAAGGCACTTTATACATTCCAGACATGAGATCTGGTATTGAAAATGGGTTGTGGGCTTGGTTAAGATATTGTTCCTCCTTTTTCCGATTCCTTTATCCGTCACCACTATTAAAGTCTAACTTAAAGCTAGGTTAGCGGTATATTGAGTCACCTCTTGAGAATTGTCACAGTAGTAGTCTTTAGTGCAACTATCAAAAAACAAATACCATAACGACCCAAAGCACACTCTTGAATTGGGGAATATCAGGAATTTAGTAGTCCTTTATTTTTAATGTCTTGCCATAGCAAATCAAAGCAGCTTACAATATTTTAAGCAAAACACACACACGCATACACACATATTAAAAGTAGCGTTTTAAAAAATTGGAAAGGCAATTTTATTTTTAAAAAGCCAGATAAAAACAACCCACCCATGCAAAAAGGCCACAGATAAATAAAAGCCAAAGGCCTGATGAAAAAGGTATGTTTTTGCCTGGTACCTAAAAATATGTAATGATGGTGCCAAACAGTGCTTCCCCCCCCCCTAAAAAAATGTTTAGGGGTACTCTCATTTTCCTACTCATATTGAAATACTGCCCCTCAGTGAGGCCAAACTTAGATTCACAAAATGTTTAGGGATATGCCCCCCCCAAAAGCACTGATGCTAGGCAATTGTTGGGAAGAGCATTCCACAAGTGGAGAGCCACCACTGAAAAGGCCTGTTCTCATGTTGCAGCCTTCCAGTCCTTGTGTGGAAGGGACACATGAAGGGCCTCAGATTCAGCCAGATCAAAACTTCAGAATCAAAATGTTGTATCTTCTTTAACTCTGGTTCTGGCCAGAAAAACAGTGCTGAAGTAGGAAAAAATATATAAATTCTAGATACAGCCAGTTTATGATGAGAATGACTGCCTTTTCACTGCAGTTTGTGTTAGTGCTTTACAATCACTGCATGGTAATCCTGTGGATGTCTCAATATTAATTTAGATCTGACACTCATTCAATATATGCAATACATGTTGATCCATCTGTAAGATACAGATGGGTGTGGTTATCCACCCCTGTAGGAAGAAGATACCAAGAGATTGGTGTGGCTAGAATGATGTTTGGTAGTGATTGGTACAGCTAAATTCACACATGTTCAGCTTGAGTTGCCACCTTTTTTCAGGAACGGGCTGCTGCTCCTTTATAAGCTACACAACATACAAAAAATCAACAGGTAAAGTTCCCATCAGCTTGCATTGCCAGGGAAAAGCATCACCTACGGAATTCATGTCCAGCATGCAGGCTAGGCACAGAAACTGTATCAAAAAGAAGTGGCAATCGTTACACATTCTAGTTAAGACGTGGCCTTTGAAGCCACCCTGAGATTAACAATTTATAAAGCGCTCTCTACACATTTAGCAAAAAGAACAAAACGCCCCCTCGTTCCCAAAAGCTGCAACCTTTCCTACTTGGAAATAATCCCCACTGAATTTTACTTAGAAGTCGTACTGTACTAGCTTCTGGAATAATGGTGCTCCTTGGGAACAGGGTTGCAGCCTTTACTTACTTCCTAGAAACACGCATAGGCTTGGGTTGTTGGGAGTTTCTGTTGCATTTCCGGATATAGAGTCTTCATCGTTCTCTCTGCTGGAGAAGGCCTACACTACAGTAACCCCGTGGCACGGGACACAGAGCACGTGAATTTACGACAGCTCCTCTGAAAGCTCACCAGAAAGCCCTCCTCTCCTGTGCCTGCAGTTCCACCAGCAGCAGCTTTTTGCCGAGGTCACCTTTGCAGCTCCTCCACCGCCCTCTTCCCTTCTGAAAGAAAGCAAAAAGAAGAAGGAAGAGGCAGCGGAGGGGGAAATTAGCCCGCGCCAGCCTTTCCTTTCTTTCCCTGCACCATTTTAGGCCAGTTCCCCGGTGCAGAGCAAAGGGCGCCCCCGGTACAATCTGCCCTGCTGCTCCTTGCAATGCTCATTTTGCAGCTCCTTACACAACCAGTTCCTGGCCTCCCCGCCCCCTCCCGGCGCGGCCACTTGCGAGCATTTGACAGACGGACGAGTCACGTGGCGGCCGGAAAGCGTCTCTTTGCGACCTCAATGACAGGCAAAATGTGCGACAGCCGCTTGCAAGGCAGGGAGGAAGCTGCTCTGGAGTCTCCTCTCCTTTTTTAAAGGCAGGGCTGGCTGCTGCCTTGCACCCTTCAGGTCCGGAGTCCCTCTTCCCCGAACTCCCCAGTAGCCGGGACAGTGGATTTTGGGAGAGGGGAGATATTTGGGGAGAGGCTTTGAGGGGTTTGGCTGAGTTTGGAGTTTTAGATGAGCTCTTAGCCTCCCTTTCTCTCTCGTCCCCCCACCCCCCGCCCCAGCCCCAACTCCCTGGAGCCCAGTTCTCGCCAGCAGCAACCTGCAGGTGCACAGTTCAGATAGGAGGAGGGGACACTACCGGCTGCAATGGCGTCCAACATGGATAGAGAAATGATACTGGCTGATTTTCAGGTAAATTTCAAATTCCACCACATCCACCACTGCCATATTCTGATCATAATCTTTCTCGCTCTTTTTTTAAATTATTATTTTTAAAATGGTTCCTTTTCTCCCTGTTTCTCTGCTTTCTGTGCTTTTGTGGGGAGATTTTAGCTCTGGAAACGTGAGTCCTGATCTCAAACAGCAGTGGGATAACAAGGAACAACAACAGCAACAACACACTGGAGGCTGTTTATCCATTGTATCCAGTTTTTAGTAATTCAAGGGGAATAAATAAGACGAAAAAAGCTCCTCCACTTATAAACAAGGCATTTATCTCTGTGCTTCACAAAGAAAAAAAACACCTCAGATAATATGCATATGTCTTCGTTTTGTCTTAATTTTATTTAGGTTTGTATCTCCCCGATACATTCTGACTATCCCTGTGAGCTTTTAATAATAAATTGCAATGGGCAGGGACTAAGATGCTTTCATTATGAGGGGCCTGCCAACATTCCAAGGGCCAATACCTGTTTCACTCATGGATATGAGAGGAAAGATGTTAAAGAAGGGGGTAGGGGTGGAAAAAACATCTGGAATGAGAAAATCCACTGATTCCCTTTCCGCTAAAATTGATTTTCAAAACATCCAGTTTCAAAGAGATACGTAGTACTTCTGTAAGAGCTTGACTTCATCCATTGTGTGTATTTTTTGTGATATTTGATATTCTTCCTTTATAATTTCAGTTAATAAGGCAGTTTCCTTACCAACTTCCTGTTCTGAGTCCAAATAGGATAAAGTCCAAATCTGAAATATGTAAATTTGTTGTACATATTTTTAAAGTATAATTAGGAAAAAAAAAGGTGCTCTCTTGTACCATGCTTGTTCATAGGTATTGGGATCTTATGTATGTATAGTGGGTATGTATCTGTATAACATTTAAAGATATACATAGTACTCATACTTCTAGGGACTTATCTTTATTTCTAGGTTAAGGCTAAAACCCAGTATCTTACTAAAAGTGTACCTTTAATAATTTTCTTAAAAATATTTTCACTTCTGTCTTTCTGCATATGAATGCATGTTTTTAAAAACAATAATCAAGGTATATTTAATTTTCTTTTATCATAGAAAGTTGAATGGGCACATGTTTACTAGTAATACTACATATCACTTAACAATGCCAAAAATATAAATTGTAAAATGAACGTAGAATTTTATGATTGATAACCTAGTTCCAAACAAACTCACTAGCATGATTATCATCAGTGAGACTTTTAAAGAACATGAGTGAAATAAGTTACACATAAGTATGTGTGCAAGGTTGCTGTTCTGGGCAACCTTACATGTTGTACATAAGTCCCATGGAACTCACTTCAAAGTGAACCTGCAATGAATTGGGCTAATTATGAACAGTAGCCAACTTACGATGGCCAGACACACATGTATACATCAACATTTTTGAATAAAAACTCAATGGAAATTGCTTTTTTTGTTGGATCTTAAGAAACCATTACAGTATTACATTAATAGAAAACTTACCGGTACTTGTTTATAACACTACCCAGTAATAATATTAGAGGTCAGTTGTAGTATTTTCAACACATTAAAATGTACTGTTAAGATCTCATTCCAGAGGATCAGAAAGTTGTTAATTATGTTTGGAAATCTTCAGAAACTCACTGAGCTTGTTGATATTGCCTGTTCTACCCGAGCAGGGAAGTTCTGATCTTGTTGTACCAACTTGGGTCTGAGTTTTTGATTGAAGTCCATATTTACTGTATTTTAAATTTTTAATATTTTATTAAACATGCATTTTCATGTCTGCTTGTAGAGATGTTCTACAATTGCAGAGAATGTCTGCAAGGAATTAAATACTCTGAATAAATGTGTTGACAGCTGTAAAGATAGACACTTTATAAATAGACAGAAAAACCTACCTATATTTAATCTTAGTCTTTGAGCTGGTAAAAATGTGGCATTGTTTGGCAAGCTGCAATCCTCCTCCACATATACAGTGCATTGTATTTTTGGATCAGGGTTTAACTAATGTGTCCCAAGCTAGTGTAGGAAGTTTAAAACTTCTTTCCCTTGCTGTAGCTCTAATTTTGTCAGGTATTTAAATGTGATTTAAGAACAACGATGATGAACTCAGAATTGCCTTAATTATAGTTCTGTAGGTTTATAACTTTCTGAGATCCCTAATTTAATAACAATTTATCATATAGGGTTGTTTCATAATAATTTATTCATTTTAGACTTTATTAATCATTTAAATCACTGTTTTGTGTAATATTGTTGCAGATATATTTTACTAGTTCTCAGGACTTATTTGGATAGCTAGGTAATCATTCTCATTTTTACTGATTGCAAAGTTAAGGATTAATGACTTCCCCAAGGTCACCTGCACTTCAGTCATAATAACCCTTACTTAGGTGTAAACTCCATTGACTTCCAAGTATGTGTAACTAGACTGAAGCCTTCTTCAACCACCCTATGCATATTTAATTCCTATTTAATTCAGTAGGATTTGCATCTGAGATCTGCAGGTGACCTAAAGTGGGATGTGAATCTAGGTCTTCCAAGTCCTGGTACACTACTTTGCAAGTTGACCACATCAGAGTTTGTGCTTATTCTTTGGATATTATTTTAATATGTGTTTTTAGATGGATTACTACGTTTGTACATATTTAAAATGGGATTTGAGTGCTTTGGTTCTACAGCTTCTAGTGATTTTGTTATGCATTATAAAAAACCTTCAGGATTCCAATATCTCTTGTTGACTGAACAAAGAATGTGCTGAGTTAATGTTGTGGCTTCTACAGCACTCATTTGTAAATAGTGGGGACAATTGAAATGCTTTCTTGCTGTTTCTGTTTCATGTCCTTTGTTTAAACAGCTATTTTCACAGTGCAAACCTATCTATACATGTCTACTCATAAGTAACCTCCATTGAGTTCAATGGGAGTTACTGCAAGGTAAGTGTGTAATAGGCTCTGTCTGATAATAGCAGATTGTCTTGTTAGTATTTTTTTGTACTACAATAGGTCTTATTGGTAGGATAATTCTTTAAATATATATACTATACTATCTCAGCTATGCATAAACCTCTAATAATTCAGGTGAGGAGTGTCTTTCCCCACCAGCGTACAGCTAATATGATTTTTTAAAATAGCCAAATATTTGCTTTTTCTGAATTATCACTGAAATGGTGCTAATTGCAATGTACAGACATGAATTCAAAACTTGTCCTCTAAAACTTTATTTTCTTCTGTTTCTGCATAACAACTGTCAAGGAACTATTTCTAAGCTCAAATAATAGAACGTTGCTATAATGCTAACATTTTCTTTTTGCTTATTTGCAGCATAGCAAAAGTTACTTTAGGGTGCAGAAACTTTCATCTCTGATTCTGGTACAGGTACTTAAAGTTGTACTTTGAATAAAACTTAAACAATTTGTTCATAAATGTCCAGCACACATCACAATTTTACCATATGATTAAAAGTAAAGGTACCGTTAGGTCCAGTCGCAGACAACTCTGGGATTGCGGTGCTCATCTCGCTTTACTGGCCGAGGGAGCTGGTGTACAGCTTCCGGGTCATGTGGCAAGCATGACTAAACCGCTTCTGGCGAACCAGAGCAGCGCACGGAAACGCCGTTTACCTTCCCGCCATAGCGGTACTTATTTATCTACTTGCACTTTGACGTGCTTTCGAACTGCTAGGTTGGCAGGAGCAGGGACCAAGCAACGGGAGCTCACTCCGTGGTGGGGATTCGAACTTTCGACCTTCTGATTGGCAAGCCCTAGGCTCTGTGGTTTAGACCACAGCGCCACCCGCGTCCCACCATATGATTACATGCACTTTATTTTCACCTACTTGGGAGTCACATTGAACTCGTTGGGACTTACTTCTGAGTAGGCATGCCTAGGATTGCACTGTCAAGATTCTAAATCTGATAAGACAGTTCTGAATATACTTCATTCCCCCACCCCGTTCTGTTGCATTGAGTTTAATGAATGAGATTTAAGATTAACTCTTCCACTGACATCAGTTGGATGTTAAAGTGGTTTACTTTGGTTGGTTCATGTTCTTTATCTTTAAAGATTGCTATGGGATTTAGCTTTTTTCAGAGATGTGATTCCCAAAGGGTTTCTGCTTAATAATTCACCCCTGTAACTGGCAGAGTTTGGAAAAAGTAGGATCTTGGTCAGTTTTCTTATGGCCCGCATGCATAGATTACTAGTTTGCTCATGTTTTGGTTCTGTCCAGTGCTTTTTTTCTAAAAAAAATGTTTAGGGGTACTCTCATTTTGACTCAAGAAAATCACAATTTCATAGTTCAAATCAGGAAAAATAAATACAGTAAATGGACAACAGTACAAAGATTCACAAAATGTTTAGGTGTATGTGTCCCCCTGCATCCCCACTGCTTCTGCCCAATTGTGTTGTTTGCATTGGGCTGGTCACCCAAGTCATGTCCCTAAGCACATGACCAATTTAATCTAAACAGCAGGTTGGAATGACCACCAATGTAATAACTTCGCTGCAGTTGCTATCCAGTTGGGAGATGTGTTAATGCAAGATCATCCTGTGCCCCGTGTTTCTGCTTAAAGTGCACAAGATACTTTGTGATTCCCCTTTCGGCCACCTGACATGTTGGAAATTAAACACACAGGTGGATTTCCTCCCACTTACTGCCATGTTCTTTCAATTTCATTGCTTTTCTTGATGTAGGGAATGATCCATTAAGAGACAGTCCTGCAAAAGGGTACAGTAAATCAGTAACAAGTCATTTTCACAGTGAGTGCCAAATATTATTTGTAATTCAATGACACTTTGACATGGGTGTCTGCTTTATATAGGGAATATCAAAACAAAGACGTGGGTGAAATTAAAATAGATTAATAATCCAGTATTGTTTTATTAGCACAGCTTTGTAAATGGTGTGTTTCATTATAATCTCCTTTTCTGGCATTTTCTGAGTATGTGCTGCACCTATAGCTTTGTATATTTGGAGGGAACAGGTCTGGCCTGGTCTAAGAGATGCTTGCTAGGAAAGCCAACATTGTCACCATCCTTGGCATGGCAATGGCAGTCTGTCCGAATATATGGTTTCTTACACTGACCTGGAGCAAAGATGAATGGCATTATGGTAAAAGGCTGAGAAACTCCTATTTAGCAGTTTGGTGTAGGAAGTCAGGAGGTTCAACTGAGATCAAACAAATGGCTGGTTCTGCTTCTCCCTGGTTACTGCAAGTGCTTTTCTGTTTCACTGTTTGTCCCAGTTTTTGTAGGGGAGCTCTTGGGGTGAACTTAGATAAACTGCAGCTGTGTAGAACCTCACATTAAAAAACAACAACCACACTTTTTTAATTTTTAAAAAGGCACTTTCATCAGTCACAGTACAACACTAACTCTCAGCAGTTTATTTTCTGTATGAGCTAAATTCTCTAATATTTCTCTAATAATATTTCTCTAATATTTAATCTTGCCAAAATATTGTTACTGTAAAACAGGAGTTAGAAACCTTTCCCAGCCCTAATGTTGTGTTCTCTTATGGGCTACCTCTGAAGGCCTCTGTGCAAGTGGTGTGTGGGGCCAGAGGCAAAAGTGGGCAAAACAGGAGATGCGACGTTTACCTTTGTATGGTAAACTATATTCCAGCCACGCAAAAGTCAGAGGCTTCTGTACACACAATCAAGGCAAGAAAGAGGCATTATAGTTCAAGGACACATTCTGGCCTTGTAAAAGCATTCAAAGATGTGTGTGGAGAAGGGCCCAGAGACAGCTGTAACTTTCCTTGGAGAGAGGGGCTATCACTTGGGGAGAGGCATGTGTTCAATGGAGATTCTCAAGAGCAGGACAGGATATATAGGCCCAGAGGTTTCCCATCCTTGATGTAAAGGAACATTAGTCTACTTCAAACATAAGTAAAGCCTGCTGGATCATTCCAGTACCCCATACTGTTCTCATAGTGGCCAGCCAGAACCCCTCAAGCAGGATCTGAGCACAAGAGCAGTCCCCCCCCCCCTTCTGGTGTCTCCAGCAATTGGTATTCAGAAGCATTACTACCTCCAGTTGTGGAGGCAGAGCATAACCCCCATGGCTGGTAGTCATTGATAGCTTTCTCCTCCTTAAATTTGTCCAGTTGTCTTTTAAAGCCATCTAAGTTGGTGGCCTTCATCGCCTCCTGTGCTACAGAGTTGTATAGCTTAACTGTGTGCTGCTTTAAGAAGAAAAGCAAGTACTGTACATGAATGTCTGCCCTATGTCCACAAGTGTGTTCTGTGATATGTTGGTGGCTTTGTTGTCATCCTATGTAAAAACCATTTGATGATTCTTGTCTTAGATCATTGTTTTCTGTGGTGTTGGTAAGCACCAGATTTTTTTTGCTTTTAAAAATTGTGTTATATGTACCACTGTAAGCTTTAAGTTGAAAGTTTTTTTTTTTTGGGGGGGGGGTGTTTCTTGAACAGGATCCATTTTCATTCTGCTGGATCTGACTGTTTACCCAAAGATGTGTAGGCTACATACGTCTACCTGGGAGTGGAGTGGCACAGTGGAGGGAATAGGCCACTTCCCTAAAATCTGAAATCTGCTCACAGGCCCCAAAAGGCTAGTGGCTGCTTAGATCAATTGACTATACATTGCCTCCTTCCCTAATTGTAGCCCTCTTCTTTAGATGGTCAGAATGAACATGTGATAGGGCTCTTATGCATGTATAGGCTAGCTCCACTTAGATACTGGTGTGTGCAATAGCCCTGCTCTCTGGGCAACACATGATCACCATTAGTCTGAGAGCAGGGGGTTACATGCATGCATTCCTGTGTGTAGAGCCAGCTTCAGATTGATCCCAGTCACATGTCATATGGGGCATGGCCAATGCATGTGCACCAAGGAAGGAGTTAGAAGATGTCAAGTTGGGAATTAATTCTGTAGCTTAGGCACACCTGCTGAAAAGGGCCTCTTTCTCGTCCCCATTCGTTGCAGTTACATGGGCAAAGGTTTAGTGAAGGTTGCCTCAGCTGAGTTTAGATATTGAGCAATCTCCTAGAGGCAAAGACTGTTGTTTAAATTTGTTTGTTCCAGGCTCTTCAGGGTTTCAGAGGCCACTACCACCATGTTAAAAATGGTGGCTGTGTTGTGTTGTGTATGTTTCATGCACAGCTCAAACTAGGGTGGCTATTTGCACGTCGCCCCCAAAAAAGAAAAAGAATAAGGAATAAATGTATTGCCCCCTCAAAGAGGACATGGATTAGCATGAAATGCATACCTGCACAGAAGTACATTTCATCATGGTGCAGAAGACTGCAATCAGATAGCCTCTGTTTCTTCTGCTGTCTAGGTGTCTGTTAACTCTTGATGAGCAGCTTTAAGGCTCCTGCTCTGCTTCCTGATGGTTCTTTATCTTTAAACCAGATTAGGATCAGTCAGCCCTTTGAATAGAGGACCCCTTCAATTAGAGGACAGTCCTCTGTAAAGTAGGACACATGGCCACCCTAGAGCCAACAATATTATATGCATGTATGAATAAACTCAAAAAACAGTTGTTGTTTTTAAATAATGCTAATGAAGGAAAGAACAAAGCTTTTGTTTCTGGCTGAGCCCTAAAGCTTCCTTGCTAAATTACAGCAAATGTGATGGTATGCCTATTCCCATACCACATGTGATGTCGTGTAGTAGATGCTTGTCTACAGAAGTTCGTGCCACAATCAATGTTGTTAAGGAGAAAAGAATTGTTTGTTTTTGGCAACAGATTACCACAGCTACTCTCCTAAAACCAGTGCAAAGATAGGTATTTAGGGCAATAGTTCACCAAAGCAGAAGTTTAGCTGGAACTTTTATTATCATTATTTCTTGACTATGTTGACACAATTAGCTGTGACTTTAGGAAAAATGCAGGGGTTCCCTTTCCTTTGTATGGGATTTAATGACTGCAGGAGCAGTTGATGAATTGTTACTGTTGGGGAAAGAGTGCTGCCTGCTGCAGCTGCACATTGCATTCCTCTCAACCTGTTACGTGTCATACCTTCACATCTAGTAAGGGGTCCTTTGGTTGTCTTCTCATGATACATCACAACATTTGAAATTTTCCTTCCAAACTGATATCCGCATGACAATACTAACTTGGTGGCATTTCTTTCACCCAAATAGGACTGGAGAGTATTCCTGTAAACCAGACTATGCTTGGTGCAGTTCTGCCTATATTTCATGTGACAAATTTCACGCGACATTATTGTGCTACACAGCATGAGCATAGGTTGCTGAGAAAGTAGCTGTGTCTACTTTTTAAAAATACTAATATGTTAAGTAAGTAAAGAACCCATTTCTCCAGCCCCTTCCATTTATGGGGAGTATTGCTCCCTTAAATCATTCATTAAGAATTAATCACTAATCAGATACTATATTCCAGGCACGTCCAACAGGTAGATCGTGATCTACCGGTAGATCACTGGACGTCTGTGGTAGATCACTGGTAGATCACTGGCTCCCTCCAAAGAAGCCCAAGAACTGGACTGGTGTTATGTGGTCTCGGCAGCCACTTCCAGTCACCAGTCTAGCTGCCGCATTCTGGGTTAGTTGTCTATCTGACTTTTAGAATGCATTTGAAGGCAGGGAAGTTTTTAATGACTGGTGTTATAATGTATTTTTAATCTTTTGTTTTTGTTTTTTGTTTTATTCATTTTTCAACAGCATAAGCACATAATCATACATACACAAACAAACAAACAAAACAAATAAATATACAAACCAACAAACAAAAAACACACAATTAATAATAAAAAGCCTAACTAATAACCTGTATTCCAGAAGCCCAAGAACTTTGGCTCCCCTTAAAAAAACTAAACATTTTAGCCCTGCAGCCCATAAAAAAGCTCAACAACTTTGAGCCGAACCCCCCCAAAAGGGGGTAGATCACTGCCAGTTTCTAACTGTGAGTTGGCCACCCCTGCTATATTCTATAGGAAGAGCAGGTTGAATGAAAAGCTGACTCTAGTCCAGTCCTCTTCCAGTGTGATGTAGTGGTTAAGAGCAGTAGACTCGTAATCTGGTGAACCGGGTTCGTGTCTCCGCTTCTCCACATGCAGCTGCTGGGTGACCTTGGGCTATTCACACTTCTTTGAAGTCTCAGCCCCACTCACCTCACAGAGTGTTTGTTGTGGGGGAGGAAGGGAAAGGAGAATGTTAGCCGCTTTGAGACTCCTTCGGGTAGTGATAAAACGGGATATCAAATCCAAACTCCTCCTCCTCCTCCTCCTCCTCCTCCTCCTCCTCCTCTTCTTCTTCTTCTTCTTCTTCTTCTTCTTCCTCCTCCTCCTCTACATTGCCCAGGTTAAGTGGGATGCCAAAACACCAAGAATCGTTTAATGCAGTGTTTCAAACCATTTTTAATGTTCTTTTTAATGTTTTTCTTTTTAAAAGAAAAATTATTCTTGCATTGATGCATAACATACAAAATCAGCATTCCTTTCATATATTTACCTAAATAATATTCGATATTAATTCCTCACTACTCTGGAAACTGTACTCTCTTCCATGCTTTCAACAGAAACAACACGGCACATTAGGAATACAGTGTTATAAACAACAATGCTTTCAGTCTAAAATGTGCAACGGGAAGGGCAAGATTTGATTATCTCACCTAAGGTGCTTAGGTCCCCTGCATATTGGAGGAAGAGTAATGCATTACAGTGAGGGGGGGTATTTGATCCTCTGCTAAATTTGCCCGTTTGCCATCGGACGAAGAAATGACCAGTCCATAATTTTAATGGTAGGTTTATTGTAGCTGTGAGAGACAGAAAAACAACAGGAAAACCCCCAGAAACCAAGAAGACAAGTCAGAGATTGATGTGCATTATAACGAGTGAAGTAAGTATTTGATCCCCTATCAACCAGTCAGATGTCAGGCTACCTGGTATCTTCACTGTATGTAACGAGCTGAGATTAGAAGCACCTGCTGTAGACACCTGTTGACAGAAGCAATCAATCCATCAGATTCCAAAGTAGCCACCAAGACCAAAGAGCTGTCAAGGATGTCAGGGACAAGATTGTAGACCCGCACAAGGCTGGACTGGGCTACAAGACTATTGCCAAGCAGCTTAGTGAGAAGGTGACAACAGTTGGTGCAATAATTCGCAGATGGAAGAAACACAAAATAACTGTCAACCTCCCTTGGTCTGGGGCTCTATGCAAGATCTCATCTCGTGGAGTTGCAATGATCAGGAGAACGGTGATGAAGCATCCCAGAACTACATGGGGGGAACTTGTCAATGATCTTAGGGCAGCTGGGACCATAGTCACCATGAAAGCAGTTGGTAACACACTATGCCATGAAGGACTGAGATATTGCAGAGCCCGCAAGGTCCCCTTGCTCAAGACAGCACATGTACAGGCCCGTCTGCAGTTTGCCAGTGCACATTTGAATGACCCAGAGGAGAACTGGGTGAAAGTGTTGTGGTCAGAGGAAGGAGGAATGCTGCCTATGACCCCAAGAACACCACCCCCGCCCTCAAACATGGAGGGGGACATATTATGCTTTGGGGGTGTTTTTCTGCTAAGGGGACAGGACACCTTCACCGCATCGAAGGGACGATGGATGGGACCATGTATCGTCAAATCTTGGGTGAGCACCTCCTTCCCTCAGCCAGGGCATTGAAAATGGGTGAAGGATGGGTATTCCAGCATGACAATGACCCAAAACACATGGCCAGGGCAACAAAGGAGTGGCTCAAGAAGAAGCACATTAAGGTCCTGGAGTGGCCTAGCCACGCTCCAGACCTTAATCCCATCGAAAATCTGTGGAGGGAGCTGAAGGTTTGAGTAGCTACACATCAGCCTTGAAATCTTACTGACTTGGAGAGGATCTGCAAAGAGGAGTAGGACAAAATACTCCTGAGATGTGTGCAAACCTGGTGGCCACCTACAAGAAATGTCTGACCTCTGTAATTGCCAACAAGGGTTTTGCCACCAAGTACTAAGTCATCTTTTGCAAAGGGTTCAAATACTTATTTCACTCATTATAATGCACATCAATCTCTGACTTTTGTCTTGTGGGTTTCTGGGGTTTTTCCTGTTGTTATTCTGTCTCTCACAGCTACAATAAACCTACCATTAAAATTATGGACTGGTCATTTCTTCGTCAGAGGACAAATGGGCAAATTTAGCAGGGGATCAAATACTTTCCCCCCTCAATGTATATTATAGTGCAGTCCAAACCCCAGATATGCACAAATGAGTGAGTTTGGGCTGAGCTGGAGTGACTACCTCATCCCAGCTCAGCCAGGGATATGCCAGTGTTAAGTCTCTCAGTGTGGTTGAGCTGTGGTTATACTGGCTCAGTCAGCGGATCTTAAACTGTTGGAATTCCCCAAAAAGGGGCGTGATGTGGCAGGACAGAGTAAGGGGAGACATCTTTTAGCTTAGTCTTGTGACCTGGCAACCTATTGGAACTCAGGGTGGTATAAGTCAAACTCTATGTTAAAGGCTTGTTTTCCCTCTGTTAGACTTGGGTTAGCTCAGCTGGAAGTAGCAGCGCTGCTGCTGAACCGAGTTTGAAATAGTAGTATTTTATGCCAACTTAATTTAAATTTGTGTACATTCCAATAGCTTCCTGCACTTAGGATTGTTCTGTTAGCCTCACTCCATCACAGAGATTTATTTATTGTTCACTGATAAGGTTTAATGGCATGGAAACCTCAGCTGCTGCCCTCAGTCCCCAAATACCACAGGTAGGTTAGTCTGCTCTTGCTCCTGACACTGGAGGGCTGCTGTACACTGTCTTAATGTGTTCTTTTTTTTTTTTACATTGAGAGCTGATGCTTGAACTTTCCTATTGAATTTTGCACTGGTAAAAGACCTATTATGATTGTAGCGGCATCTTAAAGAGCAAATTTGTGATGAAATAGTAGTGCGAACACAGCCTCAAATAGAAGCTTTCAGATGTATAGCTGTAGGATTCTTTTTAATGAAGCAACTGGTTTGAATACATTTAAGAGTGCCCCCTGAATAACAGACACAGTAATTCAAAGCAATTCTGCTTCTTTATAAAATATTTTCCCTTGCTCTTACAAAGAGGATGTGCATATGGAGAGCATCAGTTCAGCATGGTGCTTGGTTTTTATTTAATCAGCTTCTGCTTCTTATTTTCTAATGGAAAAGTTGCAGTTGGGAGTTATGAGAATTCCACTGCAAACAGCAATATAAATACCAAGTATAAGCGGCACTCTTAAATACGGTTTTATGAAGATTCGTTGTTAATGGAGAGCGACTGAAGGGTAATGAACATCTGTTTCTTTGCCAACACACTTCAGAATGCTATTCAGTAGAAGAAATGCAAGAAATGTTGCTGGAAAGTTTTTTTTTTTAAAAAAATATATAATGCATTTACAAATGCTGGAGGAGCAGGTGGTTGGGAAGTGCAATGATCGCCTTTTCCTTCTAACTACAGTATTCAGGCTTTAATCCTGTGCACACACACATTGAGAGAAAGCCCCATTGAATGCAGTGGAACTTACTTCTGAGTAAGCATTCATATAATTCAGGCTTCCTCAACCTCGGCCCTCCAGATGTTTCTGGCCTACAACTCCCATGATCCCTAGCTAGCAGGACCAGTGGTCAGGATGCTGGGAATTGTAGTCTCAAAACATCTGGAGGGCCGAAGTTGAGGAAGCCTGATATAATTGCTCTGTCAGTGTAATTTGAAATATTCTTCCCATGTTTTTCTTTCAGATAAGGAGAGTGACCCAGTTAATTATGCTTTATGGGCTTCATAAATGCACATAACAAGTCAGAGGAAACTTGGAGAAATGTTGGAGAAAACATAATCCTATGTCCTCTTCTCCCATCCAGGAGGCCCGGTTCTTTCAGTATAGTTCTCCTAAGAGTGATGGAAAGAACAGATATTTTCTGTTTATTTCTTGATAATGATTCTTTTTTTATTGTATCCACTTGTAATTTTGTTGGCCTCTTTGAATGCCTAATGTAGAAAGATGGGGTATACATCTAAGAAATCTAAGGAGATTGTTTTAGTTGCAGATGCCAAGATTTGCCTTTCGTGGAGGGAGGGGGATTCTTTACCCTCCATCGTCACTTATTGTGTAGTAAAATTTGCAGAAAATAACATCTAGGAGCTTCCTGATCTTAGACAAGCCTGTCATAGTAAAGATGCATCCTTGTTGCTAGGGGAAGAGAAAGGACAAACTAAAGAGATCCCAAAGTCTAGAAAATGAGACATAAGCAGGAAAGTTGCACTAAAGGGGGGAGGACAGCAACTGTTTAGGGTCCCAGGGATTCCTGTTGCCTGGTGTCCAAACAGCTCACTTATCAGTCACAGCTCTGACTTCATTCATTGGCTGAAAAGAGTGATAAGTTGGAGCAGCCAGGCTGGCTCATTTCATAGAAATTTCAAGGCTTTCATGGGTGTCATGGTGGTTGCAGTTGCTGAGTTGGTGAACCCTGTCTTATTTTAATTGTTAAAGAATTAATACTTGAGAGGTTTCTTCAGCTGAACCCTTTTATTTTATTTTTCATTTTAGGCATGTACTGGTATAGAAAATATTGATGAAGCTATCACCTTACTTGAACAAAATAACTGGGATTTAGTGGTAAGTACAATTTTTTACTGGTCGTATAGGAAAAAAGAGAGCCAGAACAAAACTTGTTCCCAATCAGCTATTAATTTCATGATCACCATGTATCTGTCCAGTAGTGCAATGGGTTTATGCTGCTTACCTGACCTCCTTCTGACTGAGTTGCTGCTGTAAACTGGGCCAGAGAGGGGAGGGCTGAGGTGTGCATGGTGCAAACGCTCTAGTGGAATCAATGCGATTCTGTGGCTGGCGTGTTTGGTCTACGTCAGCTTCGCCATTACCTTGCCCCTCCCCCTCTGTGGACATCAGTATTGCTTACTAATTTTGATACTGTTTTCCTCATAGTAAACCACGAGTAGTGTTTATTTAGTTTTGATCAGGTATTGAATGACACCATGCTTTCATACTAGTCTGAGTACTGACACTACGCTGCTCAAACAAATGCGGTATGGAATCTGTTTGGTGATCCTTACAATATGCAGACCCCCCCCCCCAGGTCCTTAAGCAAAGTTTCTAGAATGGCTGAGGTTATTATTGAACAGATTAATGTTAACACCAGGTTCTTCAGGCATATATTGAAGGATGATTTGTTTGGCAAATGCAGGAGTAAAAAGCTAGCATTTTGAGAGGGTCAGTAAGCACCTGTTTGTATTTGAAGTTCCAGCAAATCTTTTGCAAAATTCCTTACCAAAATGTCTCAGAGCTACCTTACCTTGCCAATAAAGGGAAGGCATTTTCATGGGTTAGTGTAAGGTTAAAAAAATGAGAAACAGGGAGTGGGTATAACACATCACACATTACAATGGCATCATAAAGGTGAAAAGGCCCAGCTGGTCTGTATTAGGATCTGTATTCTTTGAACTTTCGTTGAGAAACTGGAAATGCAGCAAAACATACAAATGTACAGTAGAAATAAATGAAATTAAAGAGAGAAGGATTGACTCCAGACAGCTGATTTTGGTTTCTGTTTAAAACAATACAAGAAATACTTAACTCCTACCCATCTCAATGGGAAGTAAGTTCAGCTAGCTCTGTGCTGGATCCAAGCTAAGGGCAGTATCCAACAAAGTAGATCTGGGTTTCAGTTTACATAATAGGACTTCCCTCCCTCTCCTCTTGTTGTGCCCCCTGTAAATTGCTGCATCAGGTATTTAATTTTTCCTTTCAAGAACACTGATTTTGTGACCTACTTTTGTTGTATTTTCCCCACAATAGAATTAGGATGT
The DNA here is from genome assembly GCF_009819535.1 of Lacerta agilis. Classification (NCBI taxonomy): domain Eukaryota; kingdom Metazoa; phylum Chordata; class Lepidosauria; order Squamata; family Lacertidae; genus Lacerta; species Lacerta agilis. The sequence continues at coordinate 40,540,824 of NC_046317.1, forward strand.
AGCAACTTGTTCAGTGTTCCTCAGACTGTGTGATGGGAACACCAGAGGGGCTCAACACTACAGCCTGCCCAACGCTGCCTCACTTGAGCATCCTGTTCCCAACTGCTACACCATGAGCAGTGTATAGGTACACATGGGAGCAGGAGTTGGTTAGAGAGCAGTCCTGCAGCATGCAAAGTTGGAAAGGAGCCAGGAGAGAGGAAATGAACAGCAGAGATCACAACAGCTATCTGAGTGTGAGGAAGGAAAATGGGGATGGGGTAGGGACAGTCAGACTGAGGGTGAGGAGAAGAAGATGCACCTAGGGTTGCTGGTATGCCTTTTGGCCTTTCTCATTCATACTCCCACACCCCAGGCCTCCTCCTGAATCAAGAGGTCTCCCCTGGCTGACTGAAGGTGATAGTTTCTTCCTCCCCGTTACAAGAAAAACCTGGCATTGAGGAACTGCCAGAATCTGGATTGTCAGTGTGTGCAACTTCATGCCCATGTAGGGTGGGTGAGCAGGAGAGAGAAAGTGGCATTGAATAAAGATGGCAGTAGATTGAGGGGTTGAGGAAGGAGAGAAGTGAACATCTTCCTTTTTTGAAAGGAAAACGCTAGAGGACACATGGAAGAAAAGCAGAAAGAGATAATTAAAAAAAACCCCAAAACAGCTAGAAATTGAGAGGAAGAAGGGATGTTGTTACAGGAAGAAGAGGTTGTGGGCAGATTGGAGTATGGTTGAAATAAATTGTACCCTCTCCACTCCTTTGAAACTGTTTGTCCACGTATGAAAGGAGAAGGGAAGATGAAAAAAGAGGAAATGGTTAAAAATTATTGGAGAGGCGTATGTGGGGGCAGGAGTAGAAAATAAATAGCCATTTCCAGTTAGATCCTCTGAATCAGCAAGTTCTACCTAAAATGGGTAGGTTGAGTCATGATAATTTCAGAGCTAATTCCAGAACCTGAGGAAAGCACTACTATGGAACTCAAGAGTCCCAAGGAAATTGCTATGGGAAAGTTATTAATTTCCAAAGAGGATTTAAGTATCAGTTAAAAAAACAACACTAATTGTCAGCTGTTCATGCCAAACTCCACCTCAATCTGCCACCATTTTGTGGCTGTCTTTGCCCCTGCACTACCATTTTGTGACTAGTGGGCTTCAGTTATTCTCAATCTTCTGAAATGTGCCCTGGAGTTTGAGAACCCCTGATGTAGTTCTTCATTTCGCCCTAGTATTTCAGATGTGTGCTTCTTGGCTTTGTTATTCTCAGTTTGAGAAATACTTGACACTGAATTTGCATGCTTCATACTGCAAACTGGTTAACTTTATTTGTAGGAAGGACTATTTTTCTGCCTCAGGGAGAGTTGTTGGTTTTTTACTTGGGCAGTTAATCCTGTAATAAAGTATTGTCTGGATCAGTTTGATTCTATGCTTTAGGAATTAAGAGCATTTTCTAGTGAAAAGTTCTTGCCATGTTGGTAAGTAAAAGTTTCCCTTTTGCTATCTGGTTATTCAAGTCCATGGAGGTTAATGAAAGCTGTGGTATTGCTAAAACTTGATCAAAATAGTGAGGCAACTCGTAAAATATAGTCAACTTTATATCCTTTTCCCTTGCTTTCCGTTTTTGTGGTCTTTGGCAAGTCAATGTTCCTGTGTTTTCAAACTCATTTTTACAACCATGACGGACATATACTTAAGAAAAAGTAGAGAGTTTCAGGATTTTATCAGAAAGCACCAGAATACACAGAATGTCCCTCCAGGGCCTTGGTAGCCTGCTGGCTGCATGATGGCCACCTTTCATATGATCTGCTGTACTTGTTTTCACTGTATTTATCTCTGATAGAAAAGTAAATGCTATTTCATATTAATGTGAATTTAGCCTACATCTACCCATTTGCAAAGAACATCGTTTCATTGTAGAAGCTTCGCAAATGGTTATGATTATCCTGGTTTTCAGCATACATTCTCTAAAATGTACATTTCAACATTTGCTTTACTGCTATATTTAACTTCTTTATCCTTTTTGCTGGCAGTGGTTCAAAGCAACCATGTCTTTGCAGTAAAGTCAGTGGTTTAGCACACCTGTTCATGTGATGGCTTGCAGCTCCTCCTGTATGTTGTTTCTAAGGATCAGAAGACAGAAACGGCTCTGTGCCTTGTTTTTATAATACTTCAGTTTCATAACTTTAATAATTTTATGGACAACCTAATAATAATATTCACTCCTTTTGAAAATGGAAAAATGCAGAGGTCTCCTCCTAGAAACTAGCACATTAGAGAGGTTAGATAAATCCTGCGTATAAAGAAGCCACTGTTTAAAATGTTCTTTTTTCATTTTTGAAAAAAAGAAAAAATGAACAAATTCATAGGGCTGAAAATCCACATAGCAAAAGGGAAACTTTTAATTAATTTCCCCCCATTCCTTGGGACAGTTTGACCAGGTGTCTCTAAAGTACTCCATGGCATTCTCAGATCAAATTTTAACTTTTATCTCTCACCTGGATAATCTCTCCACTCAGATGCGTATGGCTATTTGATATCTTAGAGAATTTGAAGAAGGTTGGGTTGACCTATCAGTCCAGTGAGTCATGGAAGAGTCTGGTATTTACGAGGGACTAGACATATCAGGCACCCTAAAGATGCTCACCTTCATCCGGCAAAAGGAATCTACACATGAAAGCAGGCTTCTTCTTCTGCAGTCAGTATGGTTGGAGATGTGCATTTGTAGCATATCTTGCAGTTTTCATCCAGGTCCTGCTTAATCTGTTTGAGGTCATGTTTTGATGTGAAATATTCTATTCATTATTACGTTTATATACCAATTATCATGCAAGGATTTCAGAAGTACATGGTTATCCCTCTCCCCATTTTATCCTTGCAACAATGTTGTGAAATAAGTTAGGCTGAGTGATGGTGACTGGCTGATGGTGAGTTTTATGGTCGAGCGAGGATTTGAACCTTGTTCTCCCAGTTCCAGCACTGTAACCACTACAACACACTGTTTCCGCTTTAAACACATATGATAAATTTGATGCAATACTAATATGCCACTGATGGAGGGCACAAGGAGAAGGGGACGACAGAGGATGAGATGGTTGGACAGTGTTCTCGAAGCTACTAACATGAGTTTGGCCAAACTGCGGGAGGCAGTGAAGGATAGGCGTGCCTGGCGTGCTCTGGTCCATGGGGTCACAAAGAGTCGGACACGACTGAACGACTGAACAACATCAACAAATATGCCACCCCCCCCCCAATCTCATTAAAAATGAGCTATTTTAAATGAAATTCGCCAAAATCTACACTTACGACATGGGTTGCCATATGTCCGGATTTTCCCGGACGTTTCAGTGATTTCTGCCCGGATGCTGTTTACCACGACTGAATCCCAGCTTTGTCCAGGAAATTCTGGATGTATGGCAACCCTAGCTAGAAGTCATGTTAATGTAGACCTTGAAGAAGAACACACAGGAAATTCACATAACACAAATTCTGTATCATGGGAATTATGCTGTATACATGCTATCAAGACATAAAAACGGGCATATTTTTAAAATACACAGCTCATATTGTGAAGAGGACAGTCTAGAGTTGATGAAAGCACAAAAGAAATTTGGGCAAACTGAAAGCAGTTAGTCATATTGAAAGACAAGACTCATATTTCTCTCTAACCACAAGAATGTTAATGTTCTGTGACATGGCTTGTGTGCATTGTGTGATGCCATGCAGATGCAGAATTTGGTATGGTTAGTGATAAATCAACAACTTGAAAATATTCGTTTTATTAAAAATGAAAAAAGCAAGTCGCTAGTCCTTGCAGCCCTTAATATCGGTTTTCCAGAATATGGGTTGCTGGTCAAAGTTCAGAAGCCAGCAAGGGATGTTTAGGCAGGATTTTTAGAGTGAACTTTTGCATAATATTTTGCCCTCTCCATTGCTATCACATGGGAATAAATTATGCAAGTTCACAAATATATCCACTTTTATAAACTTACAGAATTTAAGAAGCAAGGCTCTTCTTATAGTCTTAATTTGTATAGTCACGGGCTTGAATCTAATGGAGTGGCTCCAATTTGTAAGGTGCTTTCACTTGTACATGGTCGGTCTCTGATTTTAGCTGCTGCAGTCTTGCTGAACGCCTTTCCAGAGGCTTCCCTTGGCCTTTTTGGGGTGCAGAAGAGAATATGGCAAGTCCCAGAATTCTTAAGGACTCAGCAGAATTTACAAAACAACACAAAACACCTTTAATAATAATAACTGGGTGTAAATGTAAAATGTTGCTGTATATTCTTGGAATGTGGTCCTATGTGTTTAAGGACAAATTAAACAGGCACACATGTGAGGTGAAGTTGTCTTTGCTTCTCCACTCTAGTCATCCAGCCGCCAGGTAACATAGTTTCCCAAGGAAGTTTGGAGAACAATTCAAACGGGCTCCAGATTTTAATTGTTTTTACTTGATTCAGACTTCGTTGTTTGAAATGTGTTTATGATCTTTTCTGGAGTGTTTGTTTTGCTGTTACAAGGAAAGAAGAGGGGCAAACAATTCTCAACATTTGGGGCAAGTCCAGGGCTTTTTTTCAGCCTGAACTCAGTTCCGGCATTTCTCAGGTGGGCAGCATTACTATTATAAGAGAACAAGGGAGGTGTTCATGGTGAGTTCTGGCACCTATTTTTCTAGAAAAATAGTACTTGGCAAGTCTATAAAGAAGTCCAGTTTCAGTATATATTGTTTTGTGAAGCTTTCGAGTGCTAGAATGTAGAGCTTGCTAGGTCACGCCGTAAGTTTTGATGTCCTCATAAAGCACTTAGTAATAAGGTCCATCAAGTTTTATGTGAGGTATGCTCTATCTCATCTGTCTTTATGTGAAATGGTTTATGACTTGGCTAGCCATGCAAGTATGCTTTGGCAATTATGTAGGGTTTTGTTTTGTTTTGGGGGGCATTTGAAAGGAAGTGTGGACAACTCTCCTATGCCTTTTGCATTTTTTATTTAAACGTTCAAAATCCAGTTCAGAATTGGTGCCTTACTCATTGATGTATAAGTTTTATTGGGAAAAGATACAATCACTTTCCTGAAAACGTATGGATTTTCTTAAAACAGAAATGCCCCCTACCAGGTGGCTCTGGAGAAACTTGTAAGAATGCTGTGAACACAGTAGTTTTCTCCTTTTTGTCCCAGAAGCTGGAGTGGGGGTATACAGTACTGACTCTGAACATGGAGCTTCTGTTTCGTAATCATGTCTGTCATCGTTGCATCGCCGTTTTTTCTAATAGGGTTTCTGTACTGTTAATAGGTACATGAGAGAGAAATTCAGATGATGAAACTATTTTGTTTTCCAGCTGTGATAGAAGACATTTCATTCACTCGTTAAATCCACGGCCCCTGACCCACAATTAGCAAAGGCAATTGTTTTGCCAGAAAAGGTTGGCAATTCCAATACCTCATTGAGAACTGGCAATATCTGTAACTCCCCTGTCCTCAAAGTGAATTGTTTATCAATGCATTGTGTGGTTATTTCCTGCAGTCAGAATCTGGAGACATTGGACTGCTAAATCAGTAACGTTCACAAGTGCACTATGCTATGTGCCTAGTATTGTTTGTTGGATCTGGCTTAAAGCATCAATGTTGTTGTTGTTGATGATGTTGTTGTTTAGTCCTTTAGTCGTATCTGAATCTTCGTGACCCCATGGACCATAGCACGCCAGGCACTCCTGTCTTCCATTGCCTCCCGCAGTTTGGTCAGACTCATGTTGGTAGCTTCGAGAACACTGTCCAGCCATCTCGTCCTCTGTCATCCCCTTCTCCTTGTGCCTTTCTAATTCTGTTGTTGTTATGTTTGAATCTCCAGCTTTATTTAATTTTTTCCCATGATGTGCTTAGGAAAATATAATGCAGTCAGGGTGCCGGCAGCATTTATTTTTGTCACCTAACTTTTTTCTTGCCATTAAATCACATATTCTGTTAGTATGTGGCCTACAATATACAGTATTAGAACAGAGGTAGGAGTTTGGTTAGGCTTGGTGTCAACGTTATGAAAGTAATGTAAGCAGCATGTGCAACCTTATCTAAATAGTAGTTGAAATTTCATTACTGCAGTAATGAGCTCTTTCGACTTCTATTATCGTTGCACAGCTGCCAACCAGAAATGCAGAGTCATCAAGTGAGCAGCGAGGCTAATAAATGTCAATTTCTTTTTATGAAGAAGCTACTCTATTTCTTGTAATAGAGAGTTCTTTGTATTCACAGTCCACACAAAAGGCAGCACCTGAGAGTACAGAAATACTTGGCAGTCTCTAACTAATATCCCTCCCCCTTCTCGTTTAGCATTTCTCATCACAAATTCATATTTTTGGTGTACTAAGCTTAAATCTCAATTATGAAACTTTTGATACTTTAGTATACACAAATATAAAGTCCAATTTAATATTAAATATTGTTAAAACCTTTAATGTTCAAAACCTCAAATCAGAAACCAAATTATTATGGTAGGTTGCTTGGCTGATTTAAAAAAAGAATTCATAGCCATAAGTAGCTTTTTGGAATGTGGTTTTCCCTCATACACAATGGTCCAGTTGGCATGTAACATGTAACCATGGCTCAGCACAAACAACCAATTGTACAGGTCCCTGGAACAAAGATCACAGCCACAACACTCCTCCCCCAATCCAGCTGTTGTTGTTGTAGCCATGGCTAAGTCATGGTTTGGCTTAATGTTGTACCTGGGTTTGTGGTTTGACTTGTACCACAGAAACTATGAGCGGTAAACAAAGAATGAACTTTAGCATAGCATGTGAACTGGATATATGAAAGCTTTGCTTCAATTCTAAATTATTATTGCTGCCTGCAAGCTCATAGCTCTCTTTTCTCAAAGGTTTTAGCTTATAGCAACAGAAACATGGTACTTTTCAATGATAAAATTATGTGGCAATTCATTAACCTTCCAGTCAATAAGTTTTACTTTTCGGAGAACACATATAGGATTGCACTGTTAGTTCTTGGGATAGGGGTGATGCAGTGTGGGTTTATTGCACATCAGACCTGTAACATTATATGGATTTTGCAACAGCACTTGGCATCTGGGTGTAAGGCTGAGGCTGCAATCACAGGCCTATTTACTTCAAATGAAGTCCTATTGAAATCAGTGGGGCAATTCCAAGTAATGTTCAGGCTTCCACTGTTATTTGTAAGAAAGATATTTTTATTCAGACACGTACAGGGTCAACAGCAGGCACAGTGCTCAGGAGTCATGATTCAAGAGTAGGGTAAGAAGTTCAGAACTGGATGGAAGCAAGAAAGATGTTCCAACAAGTTTTCCCACCCCTCCCTCCAAACCTGTAACCACAAGGCATGGTCTGCTAATCTGCAAGACTCTCATACTGTGGGAATGTCAAGCTTGCAAGTGCACGTTCTGTTGTGGTGAGTGGGTCTCCTCTCACCTGTGAAGGCAGTTCCTGGTTCTAGGTGACAAAGCTGCACCTTCCTGTTCAGATACCACCTGTTCATCTCTGTTGACTGATCAAAGTCCTCCCTAGCCTCCACTGAGGCTCTCCATTCTATAGAGCATCAGAGGTCAGAGCCATCTTCTCTGCTTCCTTTTCCAAAGTGACTGACATTAAGAGTGTAAAGGGGGGATCCCCCATACTCCAACCCAGGGTCACACAGTTCATCTCTCACCTCTGTTTCTTTCTCCTTCTCTTTCTGGGGCTGCCAATCCAAGCCCAAGCCTGACAGTGCTGTGGGGCTCATGACAAGTACACGCAGTGAGAATTGGGCTGTAAGTCTCAAGTTTCTTTGGGAGTAAAAATCAGAGGGAGTAGCTGGTGTGACGTGGCACTTAAACAGGTCACAAATGGTATCTTTTCCATGATAGTAGGTTCCAGAGCTGTGACCTCAGTGGCCATTCCATCTGGTTATGAAACATTTATGTCATTACGAAGAACTGGAACCTGAATATGTTTGCTTTCTCATTGCTTTTCCACCCTCTTTACGTTAAAAGCCTGCAGACACGGCCTGTTTTCTTAATTTTTGTACAGCACCTAGAAAAAAGTAGTAGCAGCAGTAGTGATGATGATGATGATGGTAATTAGATTTTGCAAAAGGATGTTGGAACATACTGGGGAGTATCCAATGGTGTGGAATCTGCTTCCATTTTTGTCGTGGGACTTTCCCTTCTCTCTACTACAGCCTCCCACATGCCCCCCAGGTCAGCTCTGGAGTGTTGGGGAAACGTCAGGGCAGATTTGGGGGTGCATGAAGGCTGCAGAGGAAGGAGAAATCTGTAACCCCAATGCTGGATAATAATACCCACTGTATTGTGATGTGTGTTTGCTCTGGAAGCATTAAATATATTTTTTTAATTTCTCAAGAACATTGGCCTTTTACATAGAAGAGGATGCTGAAATATGTGGCACAGGCCTCTGCATTTCAAAACAGTGCAGCCATTGCTTTGCTTTGGTCTGAATGGAACAAATGTTGTCATTTTCAATGTAAAAAAAAGTGTATGTGACATTAGCAGTTAGAAGACTTTGATGTTTTAAGCCTTGAAGTCTGAGTAAAGCTAACAGTAATAGATACTCTACTATTTTGGCTGCCCTGGGGATGATGATTTGCTTTTACCCATTTGTTTGGGAAGCACAAGTGGACACCATTTCCTAAGGTTAATTACAAGGTTTTTATATATAAAAAAAGTTGACCAGAAACCAGCTGCCCAGATAGTAAATTTATTTTTAGTGAAATACCAATATTGGAACATTTGTTTGGTTTGCAACTGATGAACAGGAAGGACTCTACAACATATCTCCTCTAACATTTCACAGATGAAAGTACAGTCATACCTTGGAAATCGAACAGAACCCGTTCTGGTAGTCCGTTCGACTTCCAAAACGTTCAAAAACCAAAGCGCGGCTTCTGATCGGAAGCCACAGAAGCCCCGTCAGACGTTCGGCTTCCAAAAGAACGTTCGGAAACAGGAACACTCACTTCTGGGTTTCGATCGTTCAGGAGCCGATTTGTTCTGGAGTCAAGGCGTTCAAGATCCAAAGTACGACTGTACTTGTCATGGCTCAGTTTCCAAGCCAAAGACCACTGCTTGAACTGCCCCACTCCAGCAATTTGGCACATTGCAGAAGGCTCTGCCCTGATTTCTGTATGCTTTATTCATTCATTTCTGCATTAGACCTGTCCTCAACTGGTTTAATAGTTGATAGGATGTTCTGAGGAAGCTAAATTCTGATGAATGTACTCAAGCAACTTACATCCCCCACAGGCAAAAATAGAGATAGTGATTTATTAGGCAGAGGGAGTAGGGAATAAGGAAGCATGGAAGCATATGATACAGTCTGGCTACCACTAGTTATCTGAAAGTCTTGCCCACTAGGGTTTCTCCTGAACTGGAAGGTATCACTGGTAATTCTGACTAAAGAAGACAGGAGTTAGTAGCCAATATTTTAATTTCCTGTGGAGCCATTTGAAATTATTTTTATGTTCTGTGGAGAATCAATCTATGTACCTTTAGTGGCTCGGCACAAAAAAGAGTCTTGTGTTTTTACAGCTGAATTTAATAAACCTTAGTGTTATGAATCTGGGCTGCTACTGTTAGCAGTGCCCCACCTACTGCAGTAAGTATGTGATTATTTTAGTGCCATTCCATGCACTTTGCATACACATCTCTTTAAAAAACAAACTATATTTGATGGCAGTTAAATATTAAACTCACCATTTGGAAGTTAATGTTAAACCTAGCAAGAACTGCTTAAACTCAGAACTAAATTTATATTTTAGGAGGAGGTCAGTTGGCCAGGGAGAGTGTGTTAGATCTCTCTACTTGTACTTATAAGGTGTGAATGGAAAAATAAGAAGAAAATGACAAATGTATGTGTCCTAGTAAGAATGTAAGATGCATTTCTAGCATGTGCAGTTCAAATAAAGGAAAGTAGATAACCTTTTTATTACATTTAGATTCTAATATGGTGCTTTTTCTGAGCGTTAGAGTAATTCTTACAATGTTCCTACCAGGTAGTCCAATATTATTATCCTCATGTATGACAGATCTGTAGTGGAGTATAATGGTACCTGCCAATAGAATATTGATAGTCTGTCACAGCAGACTTATCAACACACTTGGTCATTCTTCCCCATCTTGGTGTCCTCCTCATGTTTTTAGGCTATAGTTCTCACCATTCCCTGCCTGTCCACCTTCGTTTGATCCAAACAACAATACTTTGAAGTTGGTTAGGAAGAGAGTTGGTGAGTAAGCTTCATGGCTAAGGCTGTTAGCCTAACCTCAGGTTCCCAGGAGTAAGCCCCATTTACGTACATAACTAGAGGTACCACTGTATATCAGTAGGCTTTACTTCTGACCAGACATAGTTAAGATTGCACTACAAGTGGGGATTTGGAGCTGGATCTCCCCAATTGTAGTCTCTGCACTCTTAAGTGCTCTGTTAAACTGGCTTTCAGTGTACTAACCTGACTCTACTTTTACTATGATTGGATGGTGACTTTGGACAGAATTATCTGGGGGTCTCTCACTAAGGACTGAACCTAGAGCACAGCTGGAAAATTGCTTCCTGCAGTTTTCTTTCAGGATTAAGATGACGTATATTGCAGGCTTTGAACGCTCATAAGGACTGTTATTACTTGTTATTTTGAGTTTCAGCACTAGAGATTGGAGCGTGAGTATCCTTCGAGGAACAGAGACCACATAACATGGGAGATTTTATTTGGGCTTCGTTTTGACCTGGACTGTGTCCCTCTCTATCCATGCTAGCCGTGTGCTTCTTCGCCTCTATTCAACACAGGGAGGAAAGGGCCACTACAGGATGAGAAGTATCCTGTGTATTGTATGGGTTGGATGGTCTCCCCAAAAGGGCTCATGGAGTTTTGGTCCTGGAGCTTGAAGACCTAGTGTACAAAATAGCCATCACTTTTTCAGATGCATTTTGTTGCAGAAATGTCTGTCTATCTGTCTATTTGAAGCCAAGCAGAAGTAGGGCAGACCAGTAGCTGGATGAGCAACCATCTAAGAAGCCAGCTCATACTAGCTCAGGTAGAAAACAAGCAAATTGGATTATTTTAATCCTTTGCAGTCTGTGTCTGTTCCCCACCCTCACACCTTTTAGGGTGGCTAGATGCAAAGAAAGGCATGGTGCCCACTTTTTAAGCAGTTATCTAGAATTGAGGGAACTTTCGCAGGTGCAACTTGTGCATGTGTGAAAATGCCACACCTATCAAAATATCCTTTTCTACACAACCATTGAAGGTGAGAATCCATCTTCCTTTGCATTTGGTTGGTAGCACAAAGTGGGGAGGTGGTTTGCTGGGTGTAACCAAGAGCAGCCATAGTGATACAGTGAAGAGATGCCTTCCCACCTGTACCATTCAGCACTGGGTAAGCAGGCAGTTGCTAAGAGGATATAGTGCAGGTTCCAGACATCTGTGCTTGCATAGTGCCGGCTGTGGCTCCATCACTGCCTGCTGGCTCTGAAAGATAAATGGAGGAAAATCTCCCAGCCTATTCATTGCTGTAATTTGGCAACTTGTAGTTTTGCCTAATTTACCTCCCTCACATGCTGATGCTGTTAGTTACCTTTCTCTGTCTCTGTCCTTTTCTCTTGATCTCTCCCTTTCACTTTAAAAAGAAACTCAAGCAAAGAAAATTGTGATGTCTCTGCTGTGATCCACCATAGGCTCATTGCATGTCGATATCCCGATCCCTCCCGTGAAATAAAGACACAAGACACCGTGAATTAAGGTTAAATGGAGAATAAAAGGCCACAACTTTATTGGTTCCGGTTGTTGGAGAGTTTGGGAGCCCAGGAGAAAGAGGGCGAGCTCTGGCTGCGTGCCCACTTAAGTGCAGTGGGCACGCCTAGCCGGCTGCGCCGGTTGGCCAGCCAGCTGGGCACTGCACCCAGAGCTCGCCCAATAGTGTCGGGGGATGCTGGCATCCCCCGAGCACGTGTAGGGCTCGTGATTCACTGCAACCCCCCCCTCCTCTCTAAGGGCGGAAGGGGCTTTATTCCACACACACACAAGGTCAAATTACTGAGGCAGTACCATTGTGTGAATGCTGCCATATGTCCATAAGTTACAATAATTTGCTGTAAATGTTAGCAACTCTGCTCCACCATTGTTTGCTTGGTATCCGCTTGTTTAGATTGAATAACAGATACATGGTGAATGGTTATAATCCTCTGAAGAACACTCAGATGTTCTAAATAATAATGGTGATTTACTGGAACAATGTAAGGTTGCTTGTTAGTTACCGGTATATTAAAATAGGGAGCATAGTCTGCAGTGATTCTTTTGGTGGGATGCACACATCCTCCCTCTGCACTTCAAGTTGCAGATTGATCAGTTAGCAAATGCTGGAACATTTAAGTTTTATTTAAACAACCTTTTCATTTAATTTTGTGGATATACTAAATGCTCCATGCTTTTTTTTGCAGGCAGCTATAAATGGTGTAATACCACAGGAAAATGGGATTTTACAAAGGTAGGTGGCAAACTTTCTCACTATTAGTTGTCTTAGAATATGGAACAAACCATTTCTATTGTTAGTGAGCTGCTATTGGCACTAGTCGTTCCTGTATCTTTCTGTAGCTTTCAAATATTAAAATTTCTAGGTGGGAAAAGCTTAATAAATAGTGGACCAATTTTTCATTTCTCTTCCTGCTTACCAGTACCTTTTATTTTTGTGTCCTGTCTTTTTGTGTTGTAAGCCTGTGAGTGGAGACTATCTCACTGCTAAAACTTTTAACCCACTCTGGAAATAAATACAATAAATAAGTACCTTTTTATAATAACTTTGAATTTAGTGCTTCAATTTAAGCCACAGTCAGGTCAATTAACCTGCTGAGTTAAAGAACTTTTATCCCCAAAGAAATCCTCAAGTGAAACCATTCTTTCTCACTAATTCGTGAAATCAAAATTACTTTTTGTGCATCAAAACTTCAAGTATTCAAGGCCTGGCACTGAACAGATGTTGCTTATCTGTGTATATGTAGCTAGAAGAGTTTGGATTTGATATCCCGCTTTATCACTACCCGAAGGAGTCTCAAAGAGGCTAACATTCTCCTTTCCCTTCCTCCCTCACAACAAACACTCTGTGAGGTGAGTGGGGCTGAGAGAATTCAGAGAAGTGTGACTAGCCCAAGGTCACCCAGCAGATGCATGTGGAGGAGCGGAGACGTGAACTCGGTTCACCAGATTACAAGTCTACCGCTCTTAACCACTACACCACACTGGCTAACAAATATAATGAAAGAGAACAAACAGCATCCTGTTCAATCTCTTCATAAAATTATGATTATTTCACTGTACAGTAATGCATGTTAACTGCTTAAAACTGCAACAATAAAAAAAATCCTACCTGTTGCGCTTGGAATAGTATCATCATTAGTCAGGTTCTAAAGCAGAATTCTCCAACTTGTTGTCCTCCAGATATTGCTGGACTACAACTCCCATCATCCCCAGCCGCCGCCACCCCCAATCTGCAACTTTATATTGCTCAGTTTATGAAATCCTCTTGCTCTGATCCAGCAGGGGCAATCTGTAAACCAGGGGGAAAGCTGTATTTGAATCATCTTTTAGGCACTGTGTGTGTAAAAAAGTGCTGTACAGAGGGAAACAAATCCCCTTCTTCCAGACATGGGGCTACTTGCATTGTACTTCTATATCGGCACCCTGCCAAACAGATAGGTCAGTATGGTTTGGGGAGGATAGTGGGGCTAATCCCTTCTCCTTTCCTACTTAGCTCTGAAACCTCACAGCCCTGGCCATCTGTTTAGCAGAGAAGATCTTCACATGCAGCAATGCTCCTGCAGCCCACTTCAGCACACACAAAATCTCTGAATTGGGGCCAATACAGTTTTGCATGGAAATGTATACACCTAAACACAGCACATCCATTGTTCATCTTAGCTTTGAAACGGCCCATGGCTTCAGAGTTGAGAATTGCTCTTTGTTCTCCCTGATGAGCGAGAAGGAAAAGAGGCCTCTGTATAAGAGAGAATCATAGTGCTCTATTTGTTTGTTGATCCACCCACCCTGCGCGACACACATACAATTTGGGATGCAGAACGATAGGAATTACCCTACCGGACCGTTGAGATGACAAATGTTCTAAGGCTGAAGCAGTGCAGATGTGTAAGCAACCACTCACAGCACAGTTCAAGCTAGCAACATCTGAGTTTGTTAACATTTTATGCTTTTATTTTGCACCGAAGCTTTGGGACATTTGAAACATTATACAAAAGGTCAGCATGAACTTCCCTTCTTTTTTTAAAAAAAGAAGAGACATGAGAAGGGACAAATTTTCAGCTGCCGGCTTATAAATATAAAGCTTCTTAATTTGGACATCATGGCTCGATCATAACTAACTACTTAGCATTTCCACTGAAATGTTGCCTACTTAAAGCGCTCTTCCACTTTTGTGGCAACACTCACAGTATTTTTTATAACTAAGAATAGAAGGAAAAGGTAACAGAACACTGTATTTTGGCAGAGCTACTAAAATAACTCTCAGCCTATCCTTGATTAGATGCTTGTCTAAATAAAAACACTTTATATCGATCTGTTCAGTAGTTGTTTTTTGTATATTTACCGTATTTTCCGGCGTATAAGACGACTGGGCATATAAGACGACCCCCCAACTTTCCCAGTTAAAATATAGAGTTTGAAATATAGAATCATAGAATCATAGAGTTGGAAGAGACCACAAGGGCCATCCAGTCCAACCCGACCGCAGATTCTCCACCCGGCGTATAAGACGACCCCGACTTTTGAGAAGATTTTCCTGGATTAAAAAGTAGTCTTATACACCAGAATATACAGTATACATGCTTACAAGGGAAGGGGGTTCCAAAGCTGGGGAGAAATGTATATGCCCATACTGCTGTCTTCTTTTCAGCAAGAGCTGAGTCAAAGACTGCTTTCAAACACATAGGGATCATAATAGGACATAGCAAATATATGGCAGGCCTAAGTCACCTAGGGCTTTCCAGAACTGATTTGTGCTTTTGGGGGAGGGGGGACAGGAAACCAATGCAGTCCTCAGAGCACTGGTCTAATATGCTTCTGGTGACCCTTGCAAAATGGGTTGTCATGTTCCATATTGGCTGCAGTCTGCTGATATTCTTTAGCATAAGATACTGTGAGTGAGCATACGGAGTTCACTCTAGATGTTTAACCTGCTAAAAGAGACCTATGCATTTTTATTAATGTGCAGTACCTAGTATCCTTCAACTGCATTTGTAATTAATCTATGAGGAGATGCAGAATATTTTAAATGTGTAGTAGTAAAACCCTGCAAGTCATGCCCATGTGAAGCTGTAAGGTCTGGGATAGCACATCAAAAGAACCATTGTCTGTGTTTGCATTTATCAATAAGTCAGGGTTTCTGACTTATGGCTTAACATGAATAGTAACGCTGGTGCATGGTGCCCACATGCTGCTTTTTCATTCTTACCCTGGCATGAGTGGGATGAAAAAAAACAGGAAGCCTTGGCTTCCCATCATGTCTGAACTAGAGAGCATAGTTTTTCGCTGCCTAACAAGCTATTGAGAAACCATCGTTTAAGATTGGGTAGTGATTGTGGCTTATTGGGGAGTAACAAACCATGATATCTGGTTCAGACATAATGGAAAAGCAGGTTCATTTGCATATGTTACTCACACAAAAGAGAATAGCAAAGTGGGAGTGTTGCACCCATATGCTGCTTATCCATGTCAAACCACAATAAGCCAGAAATCCTGCCTTATCTTTACATGTGTTAGTTTTTGTAGTAGGGTTTCACCCTTTATCTTTAGAGTGAGTTTGCTGAATCACTCATGGGAAGTCTTGGGCAGGAGGAATTGCTCAGTCACCAGTTGTAGCGAAGAAGTCTGGCAAATATAGTATTTCATAAACATTTAGCTTTAATATTTTAAAGACGACTGCAAAAAGTAGGGCCAACCAAGTGAGTGCTGGTTGTAAAGGTGGTTTTTCATCCCTTTTATAGCTAGAATGGTACCTTTAAAAAATGTATTAAGTCTATCTAAAGGCACCCAGAGTAGAAAGGTTAGTCCAAATCCTGACAACTTGATGAACTATTTCAGGATGCTGGAGGAATTCATTTCAAGCATGCCAACTTGTGGCTAAATAACTCCTAGCATCAGAATGTCTTGAATAGGAGCAACATGCATACTGCGCCATTTCTGGTTTCAATCTCAATATATGTTCAGAGAACCCAAAAAAGTTTGTTGTAACAAACTAACTGCCTGTGTTTACTTAAAATCCTACGTATGTATGTTTTCCTCCCCAGTGAATATAGTGGAGAGACTTCACAAGGGCCAGCCTATGGTCCCGCTAGCCATCCTTCCTCCTCATCGTCAACACCTTCTTCATCTTCTGCGTTTCGCCATGTAGTGCCATCCAGACAGATAGTGGAAAGACAACCACGAATGCTTGACTTCAGGGTTGAGTACAGAGACCGAATTGTGGATGTAGTACTTGAAGACAGTTCAACTGTTGGTAAGAAAACTGTTGCAAAAAGGGACTGACAAAATTAAAATGGATGTGTGCCTAAACTACAGTGCAAGTTCATTTCTTTGAGTGGCTGGTGGGGAGAGAGGATGTTTGAAAGCACCACTTTTAAAGCCAGTGATGCTCTGCCTGTTCAAGTAGGGGGAATGGGGGCCAGTTCTTTGAGTGAACAAATCAACATGGCAAACAGAACATAAATTTTGTTGCTGCACAACAGTGATAGGGGCCTGGAAATGTGATATTCTCCAGGGAGAATAAGAGGCGAAAGAAGTTTCTGAAATTCTCCCCTTGTTGAAGCAGCATCCTTGGAGCCTTTATTTATTTGCAAAATAAAGGACTCTTTTCTTTCTGCCTTGAAATGTATCATTACAGTGGTGCCTCGCAAGACGAAATTAATTCGTTCTGCGAGTGCTGTCGTATAGCGAAAATTTCGTCTTGCGAAGCACCAACGGGGGAAGAGCGGTTTGATGGGGGGGGGGATTCGCGGAAATTTTTCGTCTTGCGAGGCAAGCCCATAGGAAAAATTGTCTTGTGAGACAGCCTTTCGCTAGCGAATGCCTTTCGTCTAGCGAGTTTTTCGTCTAGCGAGGCATTCGTCTAGCGAGGTACCACTGTATCTCTTTGGTACTCCTACAAGGCTCAAAGATAACTAAGCAGTACCAGTTTGACTCTCAGTGAATTTACTCTCTTCTTAAGTCACTTGATATAAACTGCAAACATATGGGATTTACTAAATAATATTTCTGTGACTTGAGAATATAACTGGAGACATCCATATTTTATATAACCCCTTTGGCCAAATAATTTTGTAGGAGAATACAATTGTTTTCGTGTTTTGTTTGTTAAGAACATTGTTCAATGGTCTCTGATCAGGGAGGTAGCTTACAAACATTTCCTTTTAAAAATGTATTCAGATTAGGATAACATATTTGGATTGTTATTATTCAATACATAAATACACCTACAATTTTCTAATTTCTGTACATGTATTAAAAGACAAATTAGTTTCTGCCTACAGTCTAATAGATGCAATACAAAGGAAAAAGGAATGGGGTAGGAGAGGAAAGACAGCATTGGAGCAGCTTCTCCAATGGCCAAGGCCAGGTTTGTCTTCTTGGCCTCCTCTTCCTGGGATGCAGGGAGTGGAGCCTACCAGTGGCCCTTGGTCCCCTGACCTGTAGCAGAGGCCAGAGCATGATTTCCTTTTGGTGCTTAGTGTATTTCAAAACCATCTGTGCATTGCTCCTTATAGTATTTGCCCCACATCAGCTAAGGTGAAGCATCTTAAAACTTTAATTGTAATATATGATCGAAGAGTGACATCTAGTGGCATGTTCTAATTATTGGCTGAGCATGTACTCGTTTGGTCAATCTCTATTTCCCTCTCCCGATCCCACCCACCCTTATTATGCTCAATTCTCCACCTCATTTAGTTGTTTGAACTGTTTTTTTTTGTGGGGGACATGATTTCATCATTTCTACTGGCTCACTATCCTTCACCTTCACCTTCTTTTTGCAGATGAGAGAACAGTATTCAATATGCACAAATCTCATTAGGATGGTGTCTAGTGCAGCAACATTTAGTCAGTCCTAACACTTTGATAATATTAAAAAGGTGCCCCTGATTAATGAGGAAGCAGGTTTTTGAATTTTTGTAAGCGTCTTTGATACAAGGCTTTAATCTAAGAAAGATGGGAGGTGGCAGTATCTGCTTTAAGAGGCATTAATGCTTGGCATGTGTGTGAAAAGGAAAAGCCTCTTCACAAAGGGTGGTTGCCACAACACATCTTAAAACAAAGTGTTGGATCCAGAGAAACACTCACAGGAAGGGTGGGTAGAAGGTGACTTTACACCCTTCTTCTCTCCACTGAGCCCCCTGAAAAGGCTTTTCTAATGGTTGGGGTTCCTACTCAGTGGGTTAGGGTAATCTAGCCTAGCCTGTGATGGAGAGGCAATGGGGAATCACTGAAGATCACATGAATTCACCTTCTGCACTTTGATCCCTCTCTTTAGCCCCTATACCACAGTTCTCCCCCTGAGTGGAATCTTCCAATTTTCAGGAGAGGCTTTTTCAGGGCTGCTAAGAGACCCAAATCTTATGTTACATTCCTAGATCGATTTGGTGGGGAGGATGACTTGGTGATTTCAGCCTGTGTGTGCCAACTTTTATTCATGTGCATCTTATTTTAAACATTACAGTTATTGTGGGGGTTGCCCAGGAATGCCATAAGTGGAGCAGGTGTGCTCAGTGGGCAGATTAGGCAATGCATAATCTTGCCTCCCTCCCTCCACCAGTTGTAAATAGGGAGAAAGTAAAGGTGGATACTATCCAAACCAGGCCACTGCTTTGTTTTGGTATATTGCCCAACTAGTAATTAAGATAGTATATTAAGTCAATGTATCATTAGAATATTATTCCAGATGGTGGTATTTGGTTCAGTAGCTGAACTTCACAGGAGGATGTGGGTAGTGTTACTGAATCACAAATACACAAATTTACCTTTTACTTTATCTGGATAATTTTTTATATTTATTTCCCTTCCTCCTGCAGTGTAAAGTCACCACGGTTACATTTTTCTTTCTTTTTAAAAAAATGCAAAATAACAATACCTGTAACCTGGAGTGCGGGGGGGGGGGGAGAACCTTGAAGATGCTTCTGGTATGGAGAACACATTGAATAGACAATACAAAACCAGGGGAAGCTTTCCTTTGGCTTTTGGATTAAAGAACGACCAGTCTTCCTCTTCCTTTATTGCAATATTACATGCACATGCTTATGTGATATGTGAAAAAATCAGACACTTCATTTACGCCTCTTAAATGCCACTGTAGAATCCCTTTTTTAGCTAATCTTTGTTATTATAACACTAACATTGTTCTGGTCCCCTCCATCTGCGTTGTGCTCAAGGCCCATTTTCCCATTACAGTGGTACCTCAGGTTACATACGCTTCAGGTTACATATGCTTCAGGTTACATACTCCACTAACCCAGAAATAACGCTTCAGGTTAAGAACTTTGCTTCAGGATAAGAACAGAAATTGTGCTCTGGCGGCACAGCGGCAGCGGGAGGCCCCATTAGCTATTAGGTTACAGACGCTTCAGGTTACAGACTCCGCTAACTCAGAAATAGTACCTCGGGTTAAGAACTTTGCTTCAGGATGAGAACAAAAATTGCCTGGCGGAAGCGTGGCAGCAGCAGAAGGCCCAATTAGCTAAAGTGGTGCTTCAGGTTAAGAACAGTTTCAGGTTAAGTACAGCCCTCCAGATCGAATTAAGTTCTTAACCCGAGGTACCACTGTATGTGTAAGTAAACCTAGATTTGCCATCAAGTGCACCCTCCAGCAGGCCACTCAGATCCCCAATGAGTGTGGCTTGATGATGCACATGTTTACAACTATGTACTTGTCACATTTGTAGTATTTTGAAGTGGTATTTAAAATTGTTCGCCCATGTTTAGCAGCTGTTGCACAAAATGTCCGCTAGATGGAGTTATGCTACACCACCAGTGAATAAAGATGTAATTTTCATTATAGTCTGACTTGTATGACATCTGCCTAATGCCACAAGACTAATAATTTTTCCAGGTATTATTGTGAAATGATCGCCCTTTTGGACAATGCTTAATGTAATTCTGTACAGTGAGGCAATTGCTTGCTTGTAGGGCGTTTTCAAGGAGGGCATGGGGGGACCACAAACCTGTCTCGGAATCATAAAAATAATACAAAGACTGTTAAAGGAGATGGTTGTTCTTCTATCTTGGTATCTTCCAAACATCTGTACATTTGAAATCCGCAGTGCTGTTCACAGAGATAGATAAGATTTCTCAATTGCGGAAAGATTTTCGCCGCATTGATGGCAATAATAGGCAACAGGAAACTGTTTCTGCAGTGACATTGCAGGGGGCCAACGGTTAGTAATGTAGAGAAAGACTTTTTCATAGCTGTAGAGTTCAGTCCTGGCACCTGAGTTGTAAAGGTTTGAAGCAGGTGACCTGGGAAAAGCCATTAACAGGCACCTTGCTGTTGCCTGTCTGTGTGGACAGAACTTGGCCAAATAGACATTTGGTTCAATCCCTTGTAGAACAGCATATTATTTTCCCTATAATAGGGACGGGGAACCTTTTCTTCCTGAGAGCCACATTTCCTCCTGGGGACCACTTGCCAGTGGTGGGAGGAGCTGTAGGCTACTTTCCGACCTTGCAAAAACCAAATGTTTCTCTACACTTATGCCTACACCTCCCCAGCTCCCCACTCTCCTATCCAGACCAGCAAGGGGCATTTTTCACAGTTGCAAGCGCAGATTCCAGCCAGGCAAAAGACCTTGAGGAGGGCATGGAGAATGGCCAGTGACGGGTATGGTGTCGGGAAGAGGTGTTTGGCCGAGGAAGGCGGTGCATGGTCTAGGGAGAGATCTGAAGGCCAGATAGAAGGGTTGCATTTGGCCCCTGGACCTCAGATTCCTCACCTCTGCTTTATTAGATGGTAAATGAGTGATAGTATTTTGATCTTAATCTTTGTGAACTTTAAACATATACTTAAGCAGTACTTACAAGCAAAAGTACTGACTGACATATTAAAAATCAATAGGAGTTGAAGGGTTGCATGTGAACTATATATCCCGTACAACAAAAATTGTGCACTTTGTTTTCGTTCATGTATGCCATTTGGGTTTACTGTATCTATATTTTCTGACATTGGAAAAAATAATAATTTTAAAGCCAATAAATATTTGTGACATAAAATGATAGTATTTGTTTCTGGCATATTTTAAGGTTTTGATAGTTATTATTGTTTTGATGATTTAGAATTTATCCTAAATAGTATTTTAACATTCTATTGTTTGTTTTATGCTATTAAATACGCTGATAGAGAGAGAGAATGTTACCTCTAGATTTGTGTCTTATTAAATTCTTCAGTAATGTTGAAACTACAGTAACAGTATGGAATGTTTGGGCTTCTCAGACCTAGTAACTTTTCTTTTTGCCAATGTTTACTAAAGATGAATGCTGAAAAAACACAAATATGGACAATACTTTTGTTTTGCAGGAGAGATCAAACACATTTTAGAAAATGAGCTTCAGATTCCTTCATCAAAAATGTTGCTAAAAGGCTGGAAAACTGGAGACGTAGATGACAGTGTAAGTTCCTATATTTGTCCCGGAATCAAATGCTGGGCTTTCTGCAACTCTCAGGTTAACCTACTTCATATAGTTGCTGTGAAGAAAAAATAGGAATGGGGAGAATCGTGTACACCGCCTTGAGCTGCTGGGGGTAGGAAGGTGGGATTATTCTAATAACTTGATTATTGCAGTGAAACATATTTAGGGCCAAAGCAGGTATGGTACTGAATATATTACATGCCACTACTGGCATCTTTGGGAACTTTCTTTCTGAGACTAAAAGCAAATGGGAGGGGGCAATTCTCCATCAAAACTGAAGGAAGGGATAAAGTGAGGAAATCTCTGCTCCTGTCCCAAGGTCCTGATACTTCTACCCCCACGCCACCACTGGCACACTTGGTTTTTTTTTTTTTTAGAAAAACACAGACATGATTGATAATGATTCATTTATTGATAAACCAAAATGGCCCTTGCTTTGAGGTGAGGGTGCCTGATGCAAAATGTTTCTAACTTCCAACGTTTCCCCCCCATAGACTGTTCTAAAAACTCTACACTTGCCAAAAAACAACAGCCTCTATGTCCTAACGCCTGATTTGCCACCACCCTCCTCATCAAGTATGCCTGGGTAAGATACAATTTTTTAAAATATGTTTGAGCATAGTAAAATAGCATGCCGTGTGACGGGTTTTCATTAACAATGTTGCCAAATCAGAATTAGACTTCTGTTGCCTTTTGTTTAAAAATAATATTAATTCTTGACTTTGTGCTCACTTCTCCCCGTAGTAAACATTTATGTAAAGGTAAGGTAATAAATACTAGAAGGGATATTTTTTTCTGTCCAATTTCTTCAAAGACAATTGTTAATAGATTTTTAAATTCTTGTTCTTTGCGCACTCTAATCTGGATAATTAAAATTGGTGGGTGGGTGTTCTTGATGTGTAGAATGGATATAACATGAACAGGAATCACCTGTAGAGTGGGAGATCAGCCAAGATTATTTTATGGTTCCTTCAAGCTATATCTATCATTTCCCCAAGGTAGATACCAGTAACTTATGGGCAAGGGTGCAAAGTTGAATGAATTGGGGGGTAGGGTAAACCCCACCCTGCAAAACTGAACCCAAGACATGGCACACACCATTTGAATTGCATTGCCCCTAAATTTGGGAGGGAGCAGCCCCCTTAAATATCTTATTGTGGGGGAGGTGAAGGGACCTTATCCCCTAGAAGTTGGCTCCTGTGCTTATGGGTGTGAATAACTTGAAAATACAAACCAGTTGTATTTTCAATTGTACACTTCAGTTATTAGCAATTGGAATTACAAAATAAAATATGAGTGCTGACCACAATGTAGGAGAATAAACTTTTAAGTACTGACCTGTAACACAGCTACTAATGTGCAAGTGTCTGCACACACAAGAGTGCAGTTAAGTAGAAACAGACCACCATCTTAGGAACGGTGTCAGTTCTTTCCCTTCTATATACAGACGAAAGATCTTTGCATACAGTGGACAGCTGAAGAAGACAGAATTGGGATTCAGTCAGGACTGGAGAACAACATGGTGTCCTTCATATGTTGTTGGGGTCCAACTCCCCTTGGCCCCAGACAGCATGTTCAGTGGACAGGGCTGATGAATATTGTAGTCTAACAACATTGGCTAGCCATGAACTACTCCAAGGTGTTGTATGTGGAACTGTCTTTGAAGCCTCTTAGGAAATTCCAGTTACTTCAAAAGAGAGCTGCTAGACTGCTAAGTGGGATCGGTTGAAGGGAACACAATCCTGTCATTCGTTAACTGCTATGCTGGCTACTGATCTGTTTTTAGGCACTGTTCACAGTACTTGTGCTTACCTTTTTAAAAAAGCCTTAAGTGCCTTGGAAGTTGGGTAGATAAGGACCACCTTCCTCCTCATGAGCTTGGCTGAATGCTGTGAACTTCTTCAGAGGTCCTCCTTTGAGTCCTCACTCCCTGTTTATAAAGTTAGATAGGTGCTCACTGGAGAGGGGACCTTCACAGTTGTGCAGGACTGCCTGGTGCTAAATTTTATGTCTTTTCCCTGGCACTGAACAACCTTTTCATTTGCTCAAACCTTCCAACATTTCCCCCCTAAGCTGATTTAGCTGGGGATATGAATTGCCACCTTAAATTTTGAGGAAGAAGGTCAGTGCCTACTACTAGAGTTGCCATATTTCAAAAAGTAAAAATCTGGACACAAAATTATTGAGCTATTTTTGGCAAAGTTGTTGAGCATTCTTTTCTTTCTTTCTTCAAAACCTCCCCCCCCCAAAATGAAGTTTTTGAGCTATTTTTAAGGAAATTCACCAAAAAAACAACACTCCCGACATTGGTTGCCATACACCCGGCATTTTTACCGATTTTTGGAAATTCCGCCCATACATTATTTCCGATGGCCGAATCCCGGATATATCTAGGAAATCCCGGGTGTATGGCAGCCCTATGCACTACACTACATAATCTTGGGGAAAGTTATTCTGAAAAAGTCATGGCAATTTGACATTGAAATTACTTTGGAGTAGATATGTATAAGATTGAGCTGCACAAGTTTTAGTGACTGTACAAATTTAAAGTTTTTTTTATTTCAGGCTTTTTATGAGACAGTTTAGAAAATCTCAAAGTTTAAAAATGTAAACAAGCAGAAACCCTTCTCATTTACCATACTAGCCAGATTTTCTGACTGATTGATGTTTGAGACTAATCTGCCATCGCCTGCTGCATTAGCTACAACAAACATTACATTTACATACTGAGCTCATATTTTGTTTTAGTGTAAATAAACTGTAATTATAGTAAATTTGGATGTCTGTTGACACGAGCTTGTATAAATCAGTATGTTTGCAATAGAAATGTTGATCGTTATGTGTCATGATATTTTGTTAAAATTTAGATGTTTGAAGGGAAAAATGAATAGGTATGAATAATGCATATTTTTTTGTTCTGAAATTCATGAAGAGCCTTTGTGGAGCAGAACCTAGAATAATGGAGGTGGCAAGCCATTGCCCCAATCATGCTGCTTCTGAAAACATTGTTTTATTTTCAGAGACAGATTTATCTGCTAAATAGCCAAAATAATTGAGATTAGATGCTATTCCCAAGCACTGAAATAGGTGAGAATTTTCCAAAGTATATTAGGAACATCTGGAACTATAACATCAATATCTAAATATGCAACCCTTGAAAATAATAATACTAATACAAAGCCAATTTAGATTTTCTATATGCATTTCTGTTTCTTCATAATCATGATCATACAGAAAAAAATCCCTTTTGTACAGTGAAAACCATGAAAGAACACCCCTGAATCAAAAGTTAGTTATAATGTTGGCTTACCTGCTGCCCTCTCATTTATTGTTGGACTCCAACTCCCACCAGTCTTAACCTACATAGCCAGGGATGATGATGAGTGTTATATTACATCTAAAGGTAAGCTGCTTTAGCTGTAGGATAACCATGGAAAAATTAAACTGACTTACTGCTTTTTTCCTTATGTTTATCAGCAGCTGAAGCAAAATACTCTTGCTTTTTTGGGCTGCAAACCTACACCCACTTACTGTATAGTGTAAACTCCATTGAATTTGATGAGATTTATGGCGCAATCTGAATGACGTAGTAATGTATGTAGTGACTGGTGTGTCAGGGAATGTGTGAGGCATTATGGAGATGGAGTGAGCTGCTCTGGGCTTGAGGTGTACAGAAAAACAGAAATATCAGCAACAGACAGCCACACTGTCCACAGAGATACTATGCATCTTTGGCGAAGATGAGGCTTTATGCCCTCTCTGAAAAGTTAAAAGACCAGAGCAGCTCAGAACCCCCGTGGAGAGACAATTCCAGAGCCTCAGATAAGTTACAGTAAAGGTCGCATTCCTTGCTGCAATGACCTCAACTTTGCATGTACAGACATATGATACAGGAAGTGTGCCCGGCAACATAGGAAACAATTAGACTGCATCTCCTTATACCAGCCTATTAGATACATGGGAGTACCAAGCCCTGAAGGGCTTTAAAGATAAAAAATCACACCTTGAATTGGTTCTGGAAGATAATTAGTAGTCAGTGCATTTGTTGGCTACATTGTATCCCAACCTTTCTTCACTTTGCTAAAAAGATTTTCTGTCCCTGTCTGGTACCAACAAAAATTTCATTTCTGAAGCTTCAAATTAAGTATTCCATTGGCTTTAGCCTTTTGTTAGGATTGTAACAGAGAGACAATCTCTCTGTGTCTGTCTGTGTGTCTCTCTCTCCTCTCCTCCATTGTCCAGGTTTCCAAGACTTGTTTCTCATATCTGCCATTTGCATTAATTGCATTGGTACAAATACTGCCATGTCTAGTTGGGCCTTAAGTGCCTGGCTTTTCCAGGGGTCCATTGGGTCATACCTTGTTTTCTGAGAAGCTGAACACTTGAGTAATTCTCAAAATGTGGTTGCATGTGAATGAAGGGATGTTTACAGCTGTATCCTGCATTTCCGAAATCTTGTAGAATTCTTACTTTTAAAAATGTAATCTTGAGCCCTTTGGGCTGCAGCAGGTTTGGGCTAAGGCAACAAATGTTTATACCATATGTAAGTATCAAACTCTGGATATGTAACAGAGCCATGCAGATATATGTGTAGCTATCAGTGGGGTATTCATCAATGTCTTAGAGCACCTAGATATCAAAATGATGCTTGACAGCATTGGAATGGAAAGAGAAGTAGGGGGAAGAAAGGGAATCTGGATTCCTGAAATGGAATAATCTAAGTTAAGAAACTGGCTCCCTGCTTTCCTAACAGGTGATCATACAAACAGAAACTCTCTTTCCAGTATATGTGGAACCAAGATGTAAAGATCTAGTGCTGAGAACTGTTCATGTAACCAATCCCTTTGCCATGTATAGCTTATTATTCAAAAAGGAGATCCATATGGAAACCTGCTTTTACATGTGCATTATTTGTGTTGGATATGATAAAAATAAGTGTCAAAATACTATAGCATTCTAACAGAAGGAAATTCCTTAGGAAGAAAAATAACAGATAAGAAATGAGTGGAATTTCCCAGAAAGTACTTCCCAATTTAAAATTGTGTACAATAAACCCATTCTACTAAGATGTACATTTTTGCTTCTTCCTTGCTATAATTATGCAGAATAAATATATTCTTAATATTATTCTAAATACTTATAACAAATATATAGTACAAGCTGGTCAAGAAGTGGTTTTTTTGTTTTTTTTTGCCACTCTGAAAGTATTTTAATGGGTAGTTTTATTAGAGTTAAATCAGTGATGCTCACTATGCATTCATTAGACAAGGCACTTCCTCTAATGCTGAGTTCTCACTTGGACAAATTACAGTATAATCTAATTTGTCCTCTAACCAGCATAATACATGTTGATTTAATTAATTAAAGAAAGACCAATTATTGTCTTGCTTTACACCAGCAGAGAATCCTGGTGAAGTTGGAGGATTTATTATGGTGAACTTCAAATACATATTGCTGGTGGAACCACTGTATACCACACTTTTCTATCCCATGCTTTAGTGTTAGAGCATGAGCCAGCTTCCCTAAAGGCTCTTGCAGTTGTCTCCTCCACCTGCAGCCCTGCCACAAGGAGGCGGTCAGAAGCTTTTCCTTCTTTTTTAGAGTAACTGCGGTTTAGTGTGTTGTCCAAAAATCGAAACAGTGGTTAATTGTAACTATGGTTAGTGGAAACAAGTCAGCTTCATAAACTGGGGCCTTAAGCTGGTTTGAATCTGAACAATGCGGTTCAAGAAAATATGATGCACTCACCAGCATGTGTGGCCCAATCCTGAATGCTGCAGTCTTGCAGTCCATTGATGAATAAACACTTTTTGCCATTCTCATGTGCTTTATACCTGCCCAAAGGGGACATGCTGCCTAGCCCTATAAGTAAAGAAAATGAGCCAAAGAAAGCATTAGACCAGGCACCCCCAAACTCAGCCCTCCAGATGTTTTGGGACTACAATTCCCATCATGCCTGACCACTAGTCCTGTTAGCTAGGGATGATGGGGGTTGTAGTCCCAAAACAGCTGGAGGGCCAAGTTTGGGGGTGCCTGCATTAGACATCTGCTGAAAATTTTTCTGTTTCGGCAAGCCTATCCAGACACATGATTTTCTTACCTATATGTGTTTTAAAAGTTTTATTGATTTTATATTTTCTTTTAATGATGGTGGTCTTCTGTATGGATCTTAGTTGTTTTATCTATAATTTTATTTTTTTACACCACGTGGAGAGGTATTTGTTTGTCT
Organism: Lacerta agilis; assembly: GCF_009819535.1. Classification (NCBI taxonomy): domain Eukaryota; kingdom Metazoa; phylum Chordata; class Lepidosauria; order Squamata; family Lacertidae; genus Lacerta; species Lacerta agilis. Next base: position 40,568,718 of record NC_046317.1, read on the forward strand.
TTTGGATGAAGCAGTTTATAAATGTTCTAAATATATGAATTAAGGACTGATAGTCCATACTTGGGGTCTAGCTTCTGGTACAGATTAACCATGTAAATGGAAATGGACCATGTACATTTGAAACCATGTACATTTGGAAATGGATAATGAAGATGCAGTAGTTGAGATAAAATTATAAGCCTGAAAAGAAACACCAAATTCATTTCGCCAATTAGCCTGCCTTGGTAAACATCTGCAGTAACTAGTAATCTATGAAAATGGGAATGGGATTTGGTCATTTGACAGTGTTTCTTGAGATTTACTAGTAAATGCAAGTATTTGTAACATTTCCCACTGGTAGTGTTAGAAACTGAGATATGAAAGCTAGGAGCTAAATGGCACCTTAAAAACCTAGGTAATGGGCACAACAACTGAATCTCTAAGGTGCGCTTTTTATAGCAAGAATACAAAGCTGAAAATGAATGAACTGCAATTCATTTTTCACATGGTCTAACCCTTCCCCTGCCCACCCCCCAGTGTTCTTAAGAGGGTCTCTTCTCCAGTCTTCAGAGAGTAGATGGAAGTGGAGACACAGAATCCACTTCCATCCTCTTTTCCTTCCACTCTGCATCCTCTTTTCCTTCCACTCTGCAGTTTTAATCTGAAATCTTAAGTGCAGTATTGTGCCCTGAGCTCAGAAACTGCTCACACTAATGAAATTCTCTGTCACAAAATGCTCCTAGAACAATGGTAGTTTCGAACACTGCCCACTGGCGTCATGGAAAATCTACTTTAGCAGTGATTGTTAACATCTACCAAGTCTGCTGAAAAATATGGTCATGCATGCCCCCGTGTGTGTGTTTGCACACCCACAGCCATTGGCTACAACTTGCTGTAAGGTAACATCAGAACACATTCAGATGGTACACTATCCTGGACAAAACTGCCAAAAAGGCAGTGCCCCAGAATTAGAAATAAAATTAAGTGTTTATATATGCATATATTTATTTTCTTTAATAAAAATTATGTGTATACGTGTTTGTAATCAGTTTATTTAGGCATCTTTTTGGAGGACATAGTTTTAACATATCAGTTTCAATAAATATGTATGGTTAAATATAGCTGAACAGTGTGGCAATAGCAATTGAGTTGTGAAAATTCTAAGGAGTTAAAATGTAGCCTTAGGTGCTTCAGCCACCTTAGGAGAGAAGGAGTTAACAGGTTAGCCCCCTTGGTTATTTGCTGCATGCTTCCTTGCCTTTAGGAGTAAAAAAGAAAGCGATGATAACATTGTGCCTGGGCTTGTCTCTGCAGAGTTTAGGGTACTCCTGGGGTTTTCGCAGCTAAATGTAAAGCAAGCTAGAACATGCTCACTCCTGATTTTCTTGTTTTTCTTTCAACCCTTTCAGTGCCCTGCAGGAATCATTAAATCAAAACTTCATGCTGATCGTCACCCATCGAGAAGTCCAGCGGGAGTACAACCTCAACTTCTCAGGAAGCAGTACCATTCAGGAGGTGAGTTCTGTCTCACAGCTGAAGAATAAATGTAGCTCATTATAACTAATGTCAGCTTTGTTAAAGAGGGCTTATGTATTCAGGCTGCAGACTTCCTTTCGTGTTTCGTTATTAAGTTTTTAGCTTTTAATTAACTGGATGATGAAAGATTACTGTAGGTACATCAGATGGTGTGACCTACATATAAAATTTGCATTAATTTTAGCCCAAAGCAGTAGTGTATTTGTTCCATGTTGCATTTTAGTAGCAAAATGCATTGCCAGAGATGAACTAGTGTTGTCTAGTTAGGCTCCCCCTGCTTTCTTTCTTGATTATATACTACTGTATTTTCCTGTATATTCCTTGTGTCAAACACACTGCCATTGTGTTGTGTCATCTCAGCTGTGAGTGGAATGGCAGACAAGTGGTGTCTTTTTAAAAATGATATCACTGTTATTCTGTAAAGCAGCCAGCAAGGGGTGATGTTGCAAAGAACAGTCCCTTGCTGATTGATCCTTGAAAGGCAGATATACTTCCGAAAATAGACATTGCCCTCTATTTTAAAAGTTGAAATCCCTGTCTATTCCATAACATTGTATATTAAAAGCAAATAACTTGCTTCACTGCTTTTTGTGCTTATCACGACCCATTTGCAATGCATTATTCTATTCAGTTCAAAATCAAGTGTTTCTCTTGAATATTTTCTTGTGGTATTAAGCCAAACACCTTTAAACACAGATCACTTTGTATACATCAATGCCTTTCTGAAGGCATTAATGGGACAACTCTAAAGACTCTTCTGTGTATGCAAAGACCTCCATGCATGATGCTTGGACATTAGCAGTTTTCCCACAGTTTCTTATTTTGAGTTGATTTTAGCACTAGTGCTTGTAATGCTAAAAGCAAATCTCCGCTGTTTTAACATCAACTTTTTGACTCTCAGCAACTTTAAGAATGTAGGCAATCAAACCTTATATGTGGAGCTGTGTTTGTCAGTGCAGAATGCATTAATTCTGTTTTTAGCTTCAGATAGAAGTAATCAAGTTACAAATGAATAATTGAATTGGTTTTTATTGGCCTTGAAGGACCCTACGATATCATGTAATAGGCCCGAATGCTTGCATCCTATCACACTGCATTCAGTACATAAAGCTGGCTTGTGATCAACAGTGGCCTTAAAAATAAACTAAATTTGGGATTCCAGTGAATTAACAAAACAATTAGAGTAGATCTGTTGTGTTTGTTGTCCTACTCTGACAATTGTAGCATTGTCTGACATTCCTACATGCCGAATGAAAATGTTCAGTGCTAACAAGGATTGAAAAGTGGGGTCTTTAAGATGAAATCCCCAAATCTACCATCTGCTAAGATCGCATTAATTTCAGCAGAATGTGTGATGAGTGCATGAATTTAAGAATCTGGTTCTAGTTCTGACTTGATCACATTTTATTTGACCAATTGAGGATTTTCACATTAGTTGTAGAGTGCCTCATTGAATAAAGCAGCATTCATACATATAGAGGTTTTGCCCATAAGAAGCCAAGTAAAGGTTAGGAATTAATTGATGTACTGCAGAAAATAGCACCATGATGCTCAGAGGCATTCTGTTTTTGGAAAACACCCCATCCTAGTGCTGCATGCTAAACTGCTTCCTATAGTGAAGAATCTCAGAAAGCAATTTTTGTTGTGGAAAAAAGCTGGCTGTTTTTCTGTTTTTCTTTTCTTTTTAATGAACATCTTGGTTGTGTGCAAAAGAGATCTAAACTGTAGACTTCTATTTTGCATTTCAGCTCAAAAATTTGAATTAACATTTTGAGCATTAGCTGTTAAACAGAATCAGTTGCCTTCTGTGAAAGGAAGTGTTAATTATTTAAAACATTATTATCTGAAGTTAAGTTACTGGTAAATTTGTCATTTCCTCTGTTTCCATTCAAATGTGGGTTTAAAAAAAAAAATCACAAGTTTACATATACTTTGTTATACGGCAGTAACTGAACATGTGAAAGTTGCAGTTGTTGGCCACCAGAGGGCAGGAAGGACTATTCAATTATTCTCTAAAAATGCCATCCCGTGTTTTCAAATTAGCTTCCTGTATATTAACAAAAAGGAGTATAATGGCTGAGTTATTGTTTGATTTTCAGATAATTGGCATATTGCGTGAAGGAGACTTAATTTCACCCTTTAAAATTAAACAGGGAGATTTAAAAAGACATAAAATATTCATTAATGTTCAGTGATTATAAAGCAGTGGCATATATTTATTTTACCTTTATTACTGTTTCGATGGGAAAATACTGCAAATATTTCAGAAATCGAGTTGGCCATACTGACAAGTTGAAATGTTTAAGCAGTGTTAATGCAATCTACTCACACCTGATATCCTATGCAGAAAGATTCAAAATGTCTACATCAATTATTAAAGGAAATACTTAACATTCTAGGAATGTTTCAGGCCTCAAGACAACTATTGGATGCAACTGTCTCTCCAGACTCAGTTACTTGGAATATTTAGGAGTATTTTAATGCCTGAATGACTGGCAAGCAATACTTTTTAAATTTATTTTTCCATACTAAGTAGGGTCATGAATATTTTTGTAGTGAGCTAATGATAAATCTGTTAGATTGGTAGACATGAATTTATATTCCTCCCCTAGTTTCAGGCACTTTGATTTCCTTTTGGAATGTACATTGAAGAGTGACAAAGAAACAAATGAATTGAAATTGAAATCCTGGTAAGAGAGTGGCTAAAAAAATTAAGAAACATTTGCATGAGAGTTCCTTCTGCTCCCAGTTTGGCACTATGGTTCAAGAGAAAGAGTCTGTTTTTAAGAATGAGTGTGTTGCAAGGTGACACTATGGTAACTTTATGCGCTGGTAGACTGCAGAGCCTATGCTTGTCCTAAATTTAGGTATGAGACCAGCCTAGCTGAAAATTAGTCTTATGTTGACTGGAGGTCTTTTGACTGTGCATTCCTGCTGCATAGACACAGTCTTAGAATATATGGGGTTGACAAAAACACATATTTTGTTTGGGTAGTCTTCTACCAGTAAATTTCAGAATGGCAAGATGTAGTGTGTGTTAAATTGTTTTATATTTCCCTCCTTTGGTATAAGATTTAATTAGCAGTTCATGGTGCTGAAATGAAACATCGGTTAATGCAGGATCTCTAAAACTGGGACCATAGGGAACTGTCTTACATCGTGTCAGACCATAGGTCCATCTAAGTCAGTATTGTCTACACCAGGGGTCCCCAAACTAAGGCCTGGGGGCCGGATGTGGCCCAATTGCTTTCTAAATCTGGCCCGCGGACGGTCCGGGAATCAGCATGTTTTTACAAGAGTAGAATGTGTCCTTTTATTTAAAATGCATCTCTGGGTTATTTGTGGGGCCTACCTGGTGTTTTTACATGAGTAGAATGTGTGCTTTTATTTAAAATGCATCTCTGGGTTATTTGTAGGGCATTTTTTCCCCCAAAATATAGTCCGGCTCCCCACAAGGTCTGAGGGACAGTGGACCGGCCCCCTGCTGAAAAAGTTTGCTGACCCCTAGTCTACACTAATTGGCAGCAGCTGTCCAGGGGTTCAGGTGGGGGCCTTACCCAGCCCTTCTTGGAGATGTCAGGGATTGAACCTGGGATCTTCTGCACGCAGAGGAGATGCTCTGCCACAGAGCTGTGGATGAGAGCTGTGGGTGAGAAAGTAGGACTCAAAATCTGGAAACTGTGATTCCACATTGGACTATTTGACAAATTAATCTTTGTCACAAGTTTCAGATTTATGTGAAGATGATGAAACGCTTATCTATTTGTAATTTATGAGTTCTATGTTTCCATTTCATAAGTGGTTTTTTAAAAAAAAAATCCTTAACACTTGCAACAGGATAGATACATGATTTAAATTTCGGCATATAAACATGTTAGTGTTGCAGTAGCGCATAGGCAGCTGCTCTCTCCATCCCTTGTAATAAAACGCAAAGTAACACTTGAATCACTGCTGTATGTCTGGCACCTGGTCCTATGCTAATCTCTTGCTATATGGCAGAAGATAGAATGGGGCACAGGAATTAGCACCATAGAAGGATATATTGGTACAACTGTACCAACTGGAGTAGAGCACTATACTTTGAATCATTCTCAATCTGAACACGTGGGAGTTACCGAAAACCAACATTTCCTATCAGAGTAAAATTTCATGAAACAAAGTTGTGATGTTCAGTGTATTTTGTCTTCAGAAGCTCCAAACAGTGAACCTGCTTCCTTGGTGGTGGTTTGTATTTTAAATTACAAATATGCATACTGGGTATCATAATGGGATTTCTCTAAAACTAAATTATTTGTTTTATATGAATATATCACTTTGACTTTCTGGAACAGGATTAAAATTGAAAGCAGCAATACTTAAAAGCATGTCAAAACAGAAGTTCTGATTTATGTCAAACTGGAGCATCTTTTTCTTTTAAGTTATTTTAGCCTCTGAATAGCAAGGGAAACAATAGTAAGGGAAACAAGCATATAGAAATCATTTTAATTCATTCTAAAAGTGTTTCAGCTTGTGATTTTCAGCTGCTTTTAAGAATTAATAATGTAAGCTGCAGTTTAGCTAGATAATCTGAAAGTCTGGTGTCCATGAAACAAACATATACTAGGGCAAACCCTTGAGAAACATACACCTTACTTGAGAAAGAGATGTCATTAAAAATAAGAAGTGATAAAGGAAACTGGCCTCTTGGGAACTACAGGGCTAGATAGCAACAAAATGCCAAACTTACGGACCCTGTAGCAGCTGGTCCAAATCTAGGACATAATATAGAAAAAGGAAAGTCTTAAGATGAACCATTCTAAGTCAGGTCATCAGGGGCAACTTCAAGTGTAAATATAAGAGAAAGGCCTATAGTATATGTTATCCAATCTACTACTTGTTCCTGACTTGTGGAGGGATTTGTCATTCTTGGAACTCTTTTCAGCCTGCTCAAAGAGGATTGATAGGATAAGAGAACAAAAAATGTGCAGGAGAGAGAATACTCACATCTCTGGATCATTACCTGTTACAAAAGGGGATTTGAGCAGCTTGGGAGGGATTGTCTAGACTAGGGATGGTATTCAACCAAATTTTACTCAAGAGTACACCCACTGAAATTAATGAGCAGGTTTGTGTTAGAACCATTAATTTTAATGGGTCTGCTGTGAGTAAAACTTAATTGAATAATGCCCTGAGGTGAACAACATGGTTATCTCCAGATGTTGGGGTACAACTCCCAGCCAGCATGGCCAGTGGTCAAGGATGATAATAAATGTAATTCAGCAACATCAGTGTTGCCTTTTGTTGGTCTAGATCACATTATGGACCATAATGTCAGGAAAGGCTTTGCTGGATCAAACTGAATCCCATTTAATTGAGCATCCTCTTCTCACAGTAGCCAATCAGATGCTTAGGGAAACCACAAGCAGGGACTGAGCTAAGCAGCCTTATTCCCAGTTGTGCCCCCCCCCCAAGCAACTTGTATTCAGAAACATGCCATCTATGATCCTGGCAGTAGGGCACAACCATCATGGTTAGTAGCTGTATCTTCTGCAAATATTTATAAACACCTTTTAAAGTCAGCCAAGTTGGGTTTCTACATCCCATGGTGGCAAATTCCATGGTACTTCATTTTGTGTGTCTTCCAATATCCCTTTTTTCCATGCCATGCATAATATTATACCTGCCTATCATGTCATCCCCCCACCTTACTCCATTTTTTTCTAAACTAAAAATCCCATATTTTGGTCACCCTTTTTCTGCACCTTTTCCAGCTATACAATATTCTTTTTAAAGTAAGGTGAGAAGAGCTGTACACGCCAGAATTGCCACACCATGGATTTGTATAACGGCATTATGATATTGCCAGTTTTGTTTTCAATTCCTTTCTAAAGATCCCTAACATGGACTTGGCCTTTTTCACAGCTGCTGCACACTGGGTTGACATTTTCATCAGGATATCTACCATGACTCCAATCATTCTTTCCTGGTCAGTAACTGCCAGTTCAGACCCTACTAGTTTTTTATGCAAAGCTAGGGTTCCCCCCTTGCTTAGATTGATTTGCATTTACCATTTTAATGCCCATTCGCTAAGTTTGGAAAGATCCTTTTGGAGCTCTCACAAATCCCCCTTTGTTTTTTTACCACCCTGAACAATTTGGTATCATCAGCAAACTTGGTGATCTTCCTGCTCGGCCCTAACTCCAGAACTTTTATGAACAAGTTTAAAAGCACAGGTCCCAATATGATTCTTTGTGAGACCCGATTTGTTACATGGTTTTGTTGGGAAATTGTCCATTTATTCCTATTATCTGTTTCATGTTCTTTAACTAGTTACTGTACCTTTGGAGCAACAGGACTGATAGGTCTCTTTTATATCATCTCATCATCTTATATAAAAGTGCATTTGGCGGGCATCTTAGGCTCCTTACCTAAGGTTGAGAGGGAGTTATTTAAGAGGCAAAGACTCAGAAAAAAACTGTGGTAGCTGATTTTGTTTCAGATTGTTTCTTCTAGCTGCTTTCCAGGTGGGCTAGAACACTAAAGCTGATGGACGACTTGACTTGGGAAAGAAGGTGCATTATGCCTCCAATTTTTACACCATGTCAGCCTATTTCTTATATCAAGAACTGTTTATTTTGTTTATTTCATAAAATTTATACAGCCCTTGATTGTTTTTTTTTTTAAAAAAACCCTCAAAGCAATTTCCAGAGAGAATAAAGCGATACAATTATCAGCAAAAAAAATACAACAAAAAACACCACTCATAAAACAGCTCTGTAAATCATTCAAAGGTCTTTCATTAGCTGCTAAGAGTTTGGGGTTCCCAAAATTACATCTTTGAGTTTAACAGGATAACACAGGGGCAGGTTCATGGTGTTACTAAGTTTCAAGAATAATGGGATTCATCAACTCTTCACAGTGATCCAACATCTGCTTCATAAAAGGGTCAATCAAGCCAATCTTGGATTTACAGAGAGGTCTTCATATTTGAAGTAATGCTGATAAGGTGGGATGTGCAAGTCATATTTAGATCTCAAAAGTCAGTTGAAGCATTTCTAGATGATGATTCTTCATTGTGGTGGCCATGTAAATAGTACTTTACCATTCTGATTTGATAGGTATTGTCTCAGGTTTGTGTATGGCCACAGGTACTTCTAGTACAGAAACGATGTAAAGGTTTACCTGTCCATATCCAGTATATTAAGAAATTTTTATTTTTTTGTCTTAATGGATTATTTAGAATAGCAATGGCCATCATTGCCTAACCAGCATCTTAGTCATGCCTTTTTGATAAAGTAGGGTAGAAAAGCAGTCTCCCTCACCTGCCTCAAAACTCACAATTTTTCAGCCAAAGCAAGAATTACCTGATAAGAAGTTAGTGCATAGAATTCCAGAGAATGGTTGTCCTGTCCAACCACTTTTATAAGTCTGTGGAACACTAGTAGTGGCCCTGAGGCTGTAGGGCAGGGATGGAGAGCCTATCATCCCTGACTATTGGCCATGCTGGCTGGGGTTGATGAATTGGAGCCAAACAGCGTCTGGAAGACTATGGTTTCCTTTTTTCAACTGTAGGATGACTTCCCTGAGAAGAAACATTGCTTGTGGTGCAGAGTGGTTTTTTTTTTTTTTGTACATTTGGATTTTTTGTATGTGCAGTCCTTCGTGTATAAAGAAATGCTGCTCCTAAAGGATCTCCTAACTATCAGAGGGTGGTAGCTGTGGTGGGAAGATGGTGGCTAGAAATCCCTTGTGCCTACATGGATGATAGCTAATAATTTTATTGGATCCCTGCGATTGACTGGAGCTTCTGTAGATCAGAGATCATTTTTGTTTGGTTTCGTTGATCTGAGCTGTGCTAGGATGTCAGTATAAAATAGTTCTTATGAAATAACATTCAATGGCAGAAAATGATTTGTATAACTGCGTCAGACCTTAAACTTTATTTTTTTATCTTCTTTTGCTGTAACTGTAGAAAATGTAGATATTAGATAAGATAAGATGAGATTTCTTTATTGTCATTGTACAAGTACAAGTACAACGTTGTGCAAGTGCAACAAAATTGGATGCCATCCCATAAAAAACAAAACAAAAAAGCACAAAAAACTACATTGTCGGCCACACATGCACATACATACACACCCATCACAACTCTCCAAGGTCATATTATTTGGTTACAGCATTTAAGATGCTTATAGCTCTTGGGTAGAAACTATTCTTCAATCTACAGTCGTACCTCAGGTTACATACGCTCCGGGTTATGTACTTTTCGGGTTACGAAATCCGGTAACTCGGAAGTGCAACCTGGAGCGCGCGCGGATGCACAGAAGCGTTCTGCACAGTTCACGCATGCGCAGACGCGGATGCGAATGCGCAAATCACTACTTCCGGGGTTTTCACGTGCTTGTTCGGGTTGCGTACTTTTCAGGTTATGAACTGTAACCCGAAACCAATTACGTACGCAACCCGGGGTACCACTGTATTTGTTCTTGATCTGATTGTTCTATATCTCTTGCCCGAAGGCAGTGGTGCAAAAAGACTATATCCCGAATGAGATGGATCCTGTAAAATATTGTTTACCGTACTTTTTTAAGGCAACAGGAACTGTATAGTTCTTCCAAAGATGGGAGAGGATAACCAATAATTTTTCAGGTTGTGGTTATGACCTTCTGTAGTACCTGCCTCTCCCTGGCTGTGCAGCTGGAAAACCAAGCACAAATACAATATGTAAGAATGCTCTCTATGGAGCCTCGGTAGAAGGACACCAGCAGTCTCTCACTCAGATTGTTCTTCTTTAAAAGTCTGAGGAAATAAATTCTCTGCTGGGCCTTCTATACCAGAGCAGTAGTATTTGCGCTCCAAGTCATACTCTGCTCGATAATCACTCCCAAAAACTTAAATACTGCCACCCTCTCTACCCGGTCCTCGCCGATATACAGGGGCTGAATATCCGCCTCCCCCCCTGTAATCCATTACCAGTTCCTTGGTCTTGGCACTATTAAGAGCCAGATTATTTTCTCTACACCAAAACAGAGCCGCTTCACCTCGTCCAGATAGGCGGACTCATCCCCTCCTGAAATGAGCCCCACCACAGTAGTGTCATCAGCAAACTTGATTTTGTTGCTGGAATAGATGGCTGTGCAGTCATACGTATAGCGGGTATAGAGCAGTGGATTCAACACACAATCCTGTGGTGAGCCGGTGTTAAGGCTAAGTGCTGTGGACATATGTGACCCTACTCTAACCCTCTGAGAACGATCTGACAAAAAATTCAAAAGCCAGAAACAAATGGAGTTAGAAAGTCCAATCGCCTCTAGCTTGGACACCAGTCTATGGGGGAGGATAGTGTTAAAAGCAGAGCTAAAATCCATGAACAGCAGTCTCGCATAACTCCTCGGCTGCTCCAGATGGGACAGAGCAGCATGGAGAGTGGTAGTGATAGCATCTTCCGTGGATCTATTTGCCCTGTATGCAAACTGGTAGCTGTCAAAAGTCGATGGAAGACAGGAAATAATGTGACTGCGTACCAGTTTCTCAAAACACTTCATGATAATTGGAGTCAGTGCAACTGGTCTGTAGTCATTCAAACTACTAATTGTGGATTTTTTAGGCAGAGGAACAATAGTTGACAACTTCAGGCAGGGTGGGACAATAGACTGGTGTAAATACTTGTTGAAGATCTTAGTAAAGACCCTCGCCAGCTGATCCGCACAGCCCCTCAACACCCTTCCAGTGATGCCATCAGGTCCAGCAGCCTTCCTCAGATTCACCATCCTTAAAACCTGTCTCACCTCATGCTCCTCTACAGTGAATGAGGGGCCACTATGGGCTGGTGGCTGTAATACAGCCGTCTCCGGTGGCTCCCTCTCAAAGCGAGCAAATAAGAGATTAAGCTCCTCCACCAGTGATGGGTCACTGTCAACAGCACCAAGATTCGGTTTGTAGTTGGTAATATGCTGAACAGGGCCGTCTTAAGCACATCTGGCGCTGTGGCGCAAAGATCCCTCTGGTGCCTCTCCTTTTCCCAGAATTTAGAACTTGGGGCCCAACTTGCGGACCACCTCGTAGCCCTGGGAGCTACCGCCCACAGAAGACGTCGGCGATGTGGTGGCCGCGGCGCAGCTGGCCAGACCACTGGAACCCCGTGCTCACTTGCGAGGCTCCGGGGCGCCTCCTCCTCCTCTGCTGCCTGACAACGACAGCCCACTGCTGGTGCTCTCGCTGCTGCCCAGCAGCCCGAGGATGAGGAGGCAGTTGCCACGCTGCCACCTGTGCCCCAGGGAGTGGTGGTGGTGGTGGGGCGGTGGGCACCAGTGACGCAGAAGAAGCCCCTTGGGAGCCGCTCCTGCCACCGCCGCTCCCGCCACTCCCTCAGACGACGAGGACAGCAGCTCGGTGGGCGACGGCTAAGGGGATTCCCGTGGTCGAGGCAGAGGAGTAGGCGGTGCCGGTGCCGGCCCGTCTTCGTCCTTGGCCGCCGCCTCAGAGTCGAGCGGCTCCTCATCTGCCGCAGCCCGTGCCGCCACCGCAGAGCGCTTGTGGGAGCCGCAGGGCCGGACGCCAGTACCCTCATGGGGGCTCGAGGCGGAATTCTCCATGCCACTGGGAGGGGATGCAGGACGCCCAGAACGAGCAGCACAAGCAGCAGCAGCAGTGCCGTAGGGGGAGGTGGGCCGAGGAGAAGGAAAGAGGCGCATGCCAAACCGGAGTCGGCGGCAACAGTCGCTGTGTTGAGGGGAAGCGGGTTGGGCCTGGGCGCGAAGGGTGGGTTGGCAGGGCTCGAGCTGCTGCCCCTGAGGGGACAGGAAAGGTTGTGAGGGAATGAGGGCACCTGCGGCAGAGGGAGAGGAGGTGGCAGCGGCGGAGCCCTAGGCTTAGTGGCTCGTTGCACCCCGCCAACCTCTGGTGGCGTGCAGGGAAAGGGGCGGCTGCCGGCAAAGCCGCGCAGCTCCCCCCCGGGGTGCCCCTGAGAGGCCGCGCCCTGGCACAACGCGCCACTAAGCCCAATGGGAAAGACGCCTCTGGTGCTTAATCCCCTGCCACACCTGCCTCGTGTTATTACTACTGAAGTTATCCTCAATCCTCTGCCTATAATCCAGTTTTGCCTGTTGAATGGCTCTCTTCAAGTTTGCTCTTGCTGCACTGTAGAGCTGTACCTTGCCCGAACTGAAAGCCCTGTTCCTCTCCCGCAACAGGCACTGGACCTCTCTATTCATCCAGGGTTTCTGATTGGGATAAACCTGGATGGATTTATTTACTGTGACAGTATCTCTGCAGTGATTGATATAGCACAGAACTGCCGCCGTATTCAGGTCTGAATAATCGAAAATATCCCAGTTGGTTCTCTTAAAAAAGTTCTGCAGCTGGTGAACAGCACCTTCAGGCCAGATTTTAACAGTCCTTGTTATAGTGAGAGCCCGTTTTCTGAGGGGGGTATATGCTGGTACAAGGAATATTAGCAGTAAGCCAGTCAGTGTATTGAAAAGTAGACCTACCGGTAATCTGCACACAAAGTAATTGGAAGAATATCTGGTGTCCCCCCCCCCCCCTTGAGATGATAAGCAACCACATTCAACTTACCCAGGTAAGGGTAAGTGAGGCTCCTTAATAGCAAAGACTATGTGCCAACTCCAGATCTACACAGGTGCTCACACCCACCAGCCAGCACTGCATATGGGTACCCCAATAAGATACCTGTTTACTCAGCAGAGAGGAAAAAAGAATTTACAAGACTTAAGTCTAGTCTCTCCCCCTCTCACCATGCCAAACAGCTGATCAGCACTATGTATAGTAACCAAATTGAGCTTGCATGCAGTATCCTGGTGCTGAATCTGGTAGGGTAATTACATTAAAAGGAGTTGGTTTGTGCCTATTTCCCATTCATCTGTGTGCAGAGTTGCTTCAACAAGTATATGACAACACCCACCCTTGGACACAGGGGCATAAAACAATATTAAAAATATAATTTTGTATATTGCCTTTTTTAAATTTACCAGTAATAAGTCTTTGTGTTCCATGACTGCATCAAAAAAGAAAGGAAACTTCTGTAGTGTTTTCTTTGAACAGCAGAACCCACCTTCCCCCAATATTGCCATACCACAAATCGATTTTGGAAATCTGTCAGGGTGTTATTCAGCTAAGTTTTACTCAGTCGGCCCACTAAAATTAATGAAGATGAATAAGTTATGGACATAAATCTCAATAGTTCTACTCTGAGTAAAACTTAGTTCAATTTCACTCTTTAGTTTCCAAAGCTGGTTAAGAGAGACAAAGTGTATAAACTTTATTGACTTTATTGAATTACCTTTATGATTGTTTAATCCTGGCCCTTAGTTGTACCACTTGGATGCAGCATTAGTTTTTAATAAAAAATTATTTTAAAACAGATGAATAAATTTTCTTTTTACATCTTTTTCGCTTTAGGAAAGCTAAACTTGTAGAACTGAGTATTTTTAGTGAAAGGAGTAGATTGTAGGATGGTTTTGAAATATTATGCCTATATTATCAAGTAATACCCAAGGCACACATTTTAAGAATTCCTAACTGTACTCTTGAAACACAATGTGAGAATTGGCAAATCGTTTCAACATGATAAGTTGTGCTTTTCAAAGATCAATTAAATTCATGCTAAAAAGGGAACATAACAGGCTGTGAACATGGCCCTGAGTCATCTTACTCTTCAACAACTGCATGTGAATGAGAATATATTAGTAAATGTATTTTGTAGACCAGTAGCACATTGCACAGCAGGTAAGAAAAGAGACCTTGCAGGTAATGAACCCAATATGTGTATTTGTTTGGATGGGACAGGTCTGAGATGCTTAGAATATACTAATGCCTGGGTGTAGTTTGGCGTGTTAAAGGTGTGTATAGGTATATCGATGCAGCCATGATTCCTTATGAACTTTTTAAATACATAACTGAAACAATGAAGCTGATATAATGAAAGGGATTAAAAAACAACAACCACACTCTCTAATTATTAGATATAGCATTGTATTGCTAGAATATATTTCATAACCTGTAATTCGTGTTGCTGATTACTTTGAAAGGCGTAGCTTTTAAATAAACCATTTTCAGTTATCAGAAACTAATAAACCAAGACATATTTATATGCAAGAAAAGGCAGAGAGTAAATAATTGCACTGGTGACCAATACTGTAATAATCCTGTTTTACAATATGCACTTGACAGGTTGTAATAGTGCTAATTGAAGAGACTAATTCACACTTGCTTCATTCTATTCAAAGGCAAAATCAGCAGCTTGTTTTGCTTTTGACCAGATGGTCCTGATGAACACCTACTGTGCACTTTAAGTGCTTTACTAGAATTACAAAGGCTGGGGGGCTGCGTCCAACTCGGAATGATTTGAGAAGAAGAGGGGGAGAAACCCCTTCGTGCTCAATGGATTTGGTGCAACTAAATTAATTCTAGTGGGCCCATTACACATTGAGCCCCTTTTCAAAGTCCTGAGCCTCCTCGTTTGTTCTGTAGCAACGAGAAAGTGAAAGGCAGATTACTGCAAACAGAAATTTAAAAAAAAAACTGCTCTGAAAGGGAGAAAAGAGGCCTTGAAGCCTTTTCATATCATTTTGGGTTTTTCAAGTGCGTTATTTTTGGGGAGGGTGGATGTCTGAAAAGCCAATTGGGTTTTTTTTGTTTTAAAGTGCGCTATTTAAGTACCATGAATATAAAAGCAAGAGCAACAGTTGACTGAGTTTACTGTGGTAAAGCTTTGTGTCCCAAGGATGAATCAAATTCATTATAGTCGGCTCTTTGTATTTTAATATGAATGTGAGGTTAGTTTCACAAGACTGTGTCTGTTTAGGATAATTATAATTTAATATTTTCTTTTTTTGGTAAAATTAGCACAGTAGATGTCTGAAATTCCAACCAGAAGCCAGATTTATTATTATTATTAATAATAATCATCATATTTTTTTAAAAAAAGAAATCAGACTTTGAAGTATCTGGAGAGTTTAAAACTCAAAAGGATGCTAATTTCCGATGAAAAGAGAGGCTTTTTCCAATTGCATTGAAGCAGAGATTATTATAACTAATTAGAAGTCACACATCTGTTAGTCTTTGGTTTGTCAGCACTTGTGTATGGCTCTATGTATGTATATGTGTATGTGTGTGCAGAAAGTTATATATGTTGAGAGAGAGAGAGAAACATATGCACAAATACCTGTTTTTCATAGTCCAAATCATAAATGGCCATATGAAAAAATCATTCATATATGCTTTTTTTTTTTTTAAGGCAACTCGGTCTTCAAGACTCCTAAATTGGGCCCTAAGTTTGCTAATTGCTTTACAAAGAACTGTAATAAAAAATGTAAGCCAGTATTACGATTAGTCAAAAACTTTTGAAATGCTCTTTAACGTAAACCTGACAGTATAATGCTTGCTTTTGAAAAGGTGTTAGTGTGAAATGATAAAAGTGTGCAACTGCAGTCCACAAATAATCAGGGTGGTCAGATTTGCAACACTTATGCCATTTCCCTGGTAAGTGAATGTGTGTTCAGATGAAATATGTGTAAAGATTAAACTTGAAATCTAAGTGTTTGTGATACATTTTATAACTTAACAGTATTTTTTTAAAATTTGATAAATATGTAGACACTTTGCATTAAAAAAAACCCTGAATAAAATAATAATTTTTCAATTATTTCAATGTGCTTTTAAAATATGCCTGTATATCAGCGGGGGGGGGGGGGAGGAGATAAGAGAAGAAAGAGTAAAGAGGGTTGATTTTTGATGTACAATTAAAATGCAAGGGGGAAAAGCCTTATTCCCCCCCCCCAATACTGTCTTTTACACCGGTTTTAGGTAACAATGATTAGCCTTATTAATCTGGTCATTTTTCACCTTGCCTTTTAAAAGTAGATTTGAGAAGAAGATGACTTTGTACCATCAAACAATCCAATTATATTGATAAGTAGGGAGGTGCTAATGAACTGTTAACTCTGACAAAAGTTTTCTGTAAACTTGAGTTAAAAATAATCACCAATTTGAAAGTATTCATTAAGAGATATTTCTAATTGCTTTAAAAGTTAAAGTATGTGTATGTGTCGAGTATTGTAAATGTATGCATATAAAGAATAACAAACAAATATGGTTAGGATAAATGTGAAAGAAATATCCCATAGTGTAGTGAGGCCCTGGATTTTTTTAAAAATAAAAATCATTATGGGAAACAGTTTAAGCCTGAATTTAAATTTTTACTGACTCCTGATCTTACAGCATGCTGTCTTTTTATTAGTTGGGGATACATATAATATTAAATGCCATGACATATTGCATTAATGGTATCAGGGCAATTCACAGGTGAGAGTCAGTTCAGTGTGGCTCTACCAGTCACTGACATCAGCATGTAAACTACCACCATGATATTATTACAGTTGTACCTTAGTATCACATTTTCTCTGATCTGAACAGTCTGCTTACTATCTATCTTCTATCTAAAGTGTTAGTTACGTGAGGCATGAATGCTGCTTTGTTTTCAGCTGTAAATAGAACTTAAATAATGGAAGATGGTATCAGAGTGTACTAATTGCACCTACCCATTTTGAAATGTGCTTTTATTATAAGAATAAAATGCCCTAAAAACTCTTTGTAGCAAAGTTATTCATTTGTCAACATATAAAAATCATGGGTGTAGATTAAACCACCACGAAGCTCATTTAAAGGGTAATGCAGCCTCATAATCATCCCCAATAAATCCCTGTTACTGTTTTTAAAGCTCTCAGCAAACATTTGCAATAAGTGGCCAAATTTATGCCTTGCTTTGTGGTTGTTGCGTGACCAGACAGAGTGGCACAGGATTGTTTTAAGATTTTTACAGCTGCAAGGGAAAAGCATCTGTTCTTAGAAAATCCAGCATTGTTTAATTTTGACACTGACTCTTCCATGCTGTTTGTACCAGGCTCTGGATTAGGTGGCACCAAGATGAAATTTCTTTTAAGTTGCTTCCAAATGCAGCTGTCACCATACATGGCCTGGTAGATAAAGCAAAGACGCTACAGCTAAAACAAGCATCTTTGTGCTGGGTCAATCACAGTAGAAAAGCTAGGAGGGAGGAATGCTAATATTGTATCTCACAAATAGCTAGAGCATTAGTCTTAAATCAGTGGGGGGAGGGTAGAATAATAATTTTCCTATAATTGTGATAATAAGGTTGTGAACTTAACACTTGCTATAAGTGATGTCCTCAAGAAAGGGAACAAATTGATTTTTAATATGGGTACATCATTGCAAAACCCAAGTAGTATTAACAGAAACATGTAATACACATGCATTTAATTGTAGTATCAAGCAATTTACAGCAATCTCTGAGTATTTTTTTTTATCATTCTGACCCAAGTTTCAAGTTTTGTAAAAATAACATTTCATTTCCCACAAACTTCCAGAATTGCATGCATTTCTGTCCAGCTGGTGCAACGTAAATGATACAAAGCCAACATGTGACTGCCTGTATTACAGAATGTTTACCGTATATACCCGAGTATAAGCCGACCCGAATATAAACCGAGGCACCTAATTTTCCTACAAAACCTGGGAAAGCTTATTGACTCGAGTATAAGCCGGTTCACCTTTGCCGCTGTGGAGGAGGAGGAGGAGGAACGACCAGCCCAAAAGCAGCCCTTTGGGCTGCTCCTTCCTCTTCCTCCTTTGCCAAGTTTGCATTTATGTGAGCAGTTCAGGAATGGAACAAGCTGCCTGGGGAGAGTAAAGAACCGCCGTTCTTGTACGCTTCTTAAGGAATGGTTGACTGGGGAGAGTGGGTGGCGGCATGAGCGGAGAGAAAGGGCTTCTTTCTCGCTGCCCCCACCGCCCACCTCACTCGAGTATAAGCCGAGGGCAGCTTTTTCGGCACAAAAAATGTGCCGAAAAACTAGGCTTATACTCAAGTATATACAGTAATTTGCTAATGAATTGAGACTCTTTAATCATAGATGAAAGCTTTTGTAATGATAAAACATCTCTAACAATGTACATTGAAGACATTTTTAAAAATGCACTTAACAATAGACAACCTTCTTTTTTTATATGCCTATTTTTGGGGACAGGGAGAATGTTCCCTCAATCCCAATATTCTTTAGAAGTACCGTATGTAAAACAGTCAAATTTAAAGCTATAGTTCATTTGAAGGTAAAGGTAAAGGTAAAGGGACCCCTGAGAGTTAAGTCCAGTCACGAACGACTCTGGGGTTGCGGTGTTCATCTCACTTTACAGGCCAAGGGAGCTGGCGTTTGTCTGCTCCACAGACAGTTTTTCCAGGTCATGTGGTTAGCATGACTAAGCCGCTTCTGGCGCAACAGAACACCAACACCAGAGCAGTGCACGGAAACACCGTTTACCTTCCCGCCAGAGCAGTACCTATTAATCTACTTGTACTTTTGGGCGTGCTTTTGAACTGCTAGGTTGGCAGGAGCCAGGACCAAGCAACGGGAGCTCACCCCGTCACAGGGATTCAAACTGCTGACTTTTTCATCGGCAAGCCTAGGGCTCAGTGGTTTAGACCACAGCGCCACCCGCGTCCCATAGTTCATTTACATTAGTTCATTGAAAGCCTACTCTATTAGGAAGGATTGGTTGTATGGTAGGGAGATTATTTGTCTAAGTTCTGCATCTTTGGTTTGTCAAGAAAGCTCATGTAGTTGACACTGTTGGGTGTGTTTTGGGCATGGAGTGGAGTGGGGGAGAATATAAGGGGTGGGGATATAAGGTTCACATTTCTTCTCTGCCATGAAGTTCTCTGGGTGACCTTTCTCATATGTTGGTGGTTGAGAGGGGGATAACTTTATATTCACCATCTGGAATTCCTCTGGGGAAGAATGGGCCAGAAATGAAAAAAATAATCATTTACAGTTTATGTTCTGGAAGCATATGCCCAGTATAAGACCTTGAAACATCAAACTATAAAGCAGCTGATCTGATTAATGTAAGAGGGTCAGTTGCACCTCCAACCCATTTCTCTGTGTAACTGCAGAGGACCTAGCAGTTCTGGTAGAGCTCAAGTAGATGAAGCACTTAGAATCTAAGACTTAGACATTGCAAACACTGATCGAAAGGTGTTGCAAGATGACCGAATATAAAAATAGGATTATTTAACTTTTTAAAAAGCCAAGTTATATCTTGCCTTTCTATATAAAGATACCCAAGACAGCTAAATGATATATAAAAATCCAAATTATATAAATTAAAAAACCCTATGTGCAGATTAGATAGAAGATAAAATACAAGTAGATTAAACACATGCCACAATAAGTCAAAGCAGAGAGGTCAACTATGAAGCTACCAGATACGTCTCTAAGGGCCGGGAGTGTTAAAATTCTTTCAGGTGGTCTTCCCAAATATACTTCAGATACAGGTATAAAGAAGGACCACACCAGCTGATGTTAGAGAGTGAACAAACAAACCCCTGTGTTGCAAAATGTGAGTCAGCAATATCAAAAGCAACACAATGACCAGAAACAAACACAATATGAAAAACTTTATGGAATTATTCAAAACATCAAAACTAACAAACTGAAGTCTCTGAAAGTCCTTAAATGAATCACGGTGCCAAACTTTACCCGGCGGAGAACAAGCTGTGAAGCTTTGTATAATCAGCAAATGTCCAATACTGATGTCCAACTCTGAACAGTGTTTCCGGATAACAACTACTGTTTCGTTGAATTCTTCATCAGCGAATTAGTTCAACACTTGTTAGTAGAAAGATATGTAATTTCTTCATTAACCAATCTTTTTTTTGAATAGATATAATCTACATGAAAATGAAAAATACTCTGGAACAGTGCTCATGCAATTATGTAGTCACTGCTCAGGTGAGGCAGTTCAGTTTGGGGGGCATTTAGGACTTTAAACACTATCACAAGTACCTTGAATTGGTCCCGGAAATGTACTGGCAGTCAGTGCAGCTGCTTTAAAACGGGTTATATGAGATCTGAACCCCAGGCAGTAATCTGGCCACTGCATTTTGGACCAATTGAAAATTCTGAGTCATTTTCAAGGGCAGCCCCCGTAAAGTGTATTATAATAATCCTGTCTGGAAGTTAGCAGAGCATGGAGAACAGTGACCAAGTCATCCAAAAGGGGACATAGCTGGGGAACCAGACTTAGCTGAAAAAAGGCACTCCTAGTCATTGAGACCACCTGAGCCTCCAGGGACAATGCTAACCTGTCTCCCCACCTCCCGGATGTAAGAACTCAGGGCATATTAACACCTTTGTGTTTTTAGATTCAGCTTCAGTTTATTGGCCCACCCAGCCTATCGCTGCCTCCCAGCACTGGTCTAGCACCTCAACTGCCTCTGTGCATCCATGCCCAAGAGCTATTAAAAAGCATAGAGAGTTAACATTTTTGGATGAGAATATTTTTATAGTGCATACAGGTTTTGAAAGTTGCAAACTTCATAGAAGAATCGATGACATTGATAGGGTTTGTGGCCCTAGTATAGTGGAGTTCATCATTTCTTTTGAATTTTATATTATTTACAGTTGATGTTAAGAACCAAACTTGCCAAGATGCTGGGATCCACATGGTCAGGCTCTCACCATAGTCCCGCATGAAATGTGGCTATGGACTGCGCTGGATTTATGGTGGTGTAAGCAGTTCCCCTGCACAGGGCACCAAACTGAGGGGATGCATAATAATAATAATAATAATAATAATAATAATAATAATAATAATAATATCACCATCCCAATATTTATACAGGTATCTACTGAGGAGACCCATAAAAAGCAATATTTAGGGTGCAGAACCAAATGTCCTTGCTCGGGGGTCCATTTTACCAAGTCTGCCCCTGGCATGGGTTTGTACATTAATATGAGCAACAGCTCTCTCACCTTCTGTTTCTGTCTCTCTGTTCGTTCTTAACTTTGCCCTATTTACAATCAAAATTTCCCCACCCAGTTGCTCTCCTAGAAGCGCAGCGAGAGAGTTAAGAAGACAGCTGGGTGAAACCGCTGGGGGGCTGCTTTTCCTTTCCCATTCTGCTCCAATTAGATTGTCTCATAACCACTATTTTTCCCCATCACAAATACACAGCTTTTCTGGGTGGTGGCAAGGGGAGTTAGAAGGAGGCAAATCTCTCAGTTTCTTTGCTATTTTGGCCTCAGTTATTCTGCCTCTTCATACTTGCCCATGGAATATGCAGGTGGTTGCTTATTTCATTGCCAAAAGGTGGCAGCAGTGAGGAAAAAAATCCTTAAGAGGCTTGTGTTTTGATTCCCACCATATATATACATGTACTGTCAGGGCCATGGTGTGGATATTGGGACCAAAACCCAATGCACTACAAAGAATCTGCAAAGTTTTTCAAATATTTTGATTTACTGTTGCATAATGAGCTAAGTAAAACAATTTAGCAGTTGAACACATTATGCAAATAGTTAACAGTGCACAAATTATATACAAACTATCCATTTGGTATATAGAGAAACATTGGTGCAAATTATGCACATGGTATTCTCCTATTCATTCAGATATTAAGGTCTGGATTCAGCGTTCTCTGACTGCTAGCACAAAGGCTGCTGTGCTAGCATAAGAGTGAGGATAATGATTGCAGAGTATGAAATCTAGTGCAATAGTGCACTAATGGAATCTTGTTGTGAAACTGGTTGTGCAACAAGAAGTATTGGGCTTGGCTTCCTGTGCCTTCTCTGTGCAGGTAATTCTGCTAGTGTAAGCTACTAGGTAAAGGTAAAGGACCCCTGGACGGTTAAGTCCAGTCAAAGGCAACCATGGGGTTGCGGCACTCATCTCGCTTTCAGACTGAGGGAGCTGGTGTTTGTCCACAGACAGCTTTCCAGGTTATGTGGCCAACCATGACTAAACCGCTTCTGGTGCAATGGGACACCGTGACGGAAACCACAGCGCATGGAAACGCCATTTACCTTCCCACCACAGTGGTACCTATTTATCTACTTGCACTGGCATGCTTTCAAACTGCTAGGTTGGCAGGAGCTGGGACAGAGCAACGGGAGCTCACACCATCATGGGGATTCAAACCGCTGACCTTCTGATCAGCAGGCCCAAGAGGATCAGTGGTTTAGACCACAGTGCCACCCCCGTCCCACAGTACCACCTCCATTGACTAGTACACCACTATGGGACTTTAGCTTAGCACTACGCTAAATAATTCCTCGTGTTTACAAAAGGAATAGTTTTCAGTGATCAAGTATCATAGAGGGAGGGACAATAGCTCACAGTTAGAACATGTGTTGGCTTGCAGAAAATCCCAGCTCCGGGTCCTGACCTTTCCCGTTGCAAGGATTAGCAGATGATGGTAAAGACCTCACTGCCAGTCAGAGCAGGTGATTCTGGGCTAGATGAACATATAGTCTCACCTAGGTATAAAGTATCTTCCTATGTGCCATTTAGTAAAGTTTGTAAGCAAATACTGTGATAGAAACTTGATCTTGGAAACTGGGATAGCTCAGTACGTAGAGCATGAGGCTCTTAATCTCAGAGTTGTGGGTTCGAAACCTACATTTGGCAAAAGATTTCTGTATTGCAGGGGACTGGACTAGATGACCCTCATGGCCCCTTCTAACTCTATGATCTTCCTGGGAATAGTATCTGAACCCTCTATCTACATTCCTTGCTGACTATGGGGTGTGCTAGATTTCCCAACTGTTGACTGGTAATAAACAGGAATATACTAAGAGTATATTACCTTCTCTCTCTCTCTCTCTCTCTCTCTCTCTCTCTCTCTCTCTCTCTCTAACTCACATGCATGAAGGGCTTAACAGGAAATATTGCAAGGCTTTCTCCTATTCCCTGCACTTCTTTTTTTAAAATAAATTTTCATTTTTATAACCTTTATTTTAATACACGTGATGTATTTTGAATGTTTTCAAACTATTTTTTAGTATTTTGCATGTCCTTGTGTTAATATATATGTTGTTTCTTTTAGGATAATCTTCTGCATGTTTTCTATTACTTCTTCTCTTCCTAAATCTACTAAAGTGTGCACTGCAGCTTTTTCTATTAAACTACCAGAGCCCTACTGGATCCAATCAAAGTTCTATCTATTCCACCATCCTGTTTCATACAGTGAAGCCCATACACAAGGCACCTGAGAAGGAATTCAGCATCATGTTCTTCTGATTGTTCTGTCAACCCAAGCATTTTAGTTTGCCAGACAGAATGATCTTCCCACTCCTCCCTTCACCCTGTTCCAGGGTCTCTATCACCCCTCCAGAGCTAATGGGGCGGGGAGGAGAGGGTGAAAGCCTCATAAGTCCTTGTGCAGGGCTTCCACTGGTGGGACTCATTAGTTGAACACCCCCCCCCCCCCGGAGAATATTCCTGTCCCACTGTTGTTCTCAGAAGCTGGTATACAAAGGCATGTTGTCATCATGACTAGTAGCCTTTGTAGCTATATTCTTCATTAATTTTCTAATTTCCTTTCAAAGCCATCTAAGTTTGTGGTCATCACCACATTTTGTGGTGACTAATTCCCTAGTTTAACTGCGCACTATTTAATTATTCAATCAATTATTGTGCTTATATCCCAAAGAGCTAAAGGCTGTGTACATGGTTCTCCCCCTTCTCATTTAATCCCCTTTTACTGATGCACAACATCAGTCTCATCCAAATTTATGATTATCTAGAATCATAGAATGGTAGAGTTGGAAGGGATATAGATTGATATATTTATTTATTGACCAATGAACTATAATTCCTAGTTGTGAGGTATTCCTTTTTCCTAGTTCTTTCTCTCTCTATATAGTGAATGTATATTCTCCATTTTCTTTGGGCTGACTCTGGATCCATTACAGTGCAGATAGAGAAGTACAGAGTGATTTCATTTTCATCTTTAAAAAATAAATCCTGTTCCTTTGCATTGAATTGTCATCTATAGTGTTGCGTTTAATGTTGCATCTGCTTGTGGTGTTCTTACGGATGGAATTTCATTGTTCAGGACTGTGGGAGTGCAGAATTCCTCTATAACATAGTATGCCAATGTCTATAGTACCCTCAAAGCCACTGACTCCCCACTGTCACCGATCTTCCAGCTTCCTCAGTCTTTCTGTGTGGAGCTAATTGGTTCCCCAGGCTTCTGTTGCCCCCTGTGCTCATGTCAGTGGCTGTTTTTCTCTGTTGATGCACTCCATGTATCTCTGTGTGTGCTGTATTATGAACTTCATGTAGAGGACTTCAGAACACATTCATAATATTTGTATGACTGTGGTTTTTATTGCATACCAGTCTTTTGTTATGGCTTTTATGACCTAATGTTTGCCTGAGAGAGCCTCCGTGCACCAGATGGCTGTGTTAGTTCTCAGTCACCCCCCCCCCCCCACACCAATTGTGCCCCTTTGGCAAGGGTAGATTTGTGTACTGCACTCATGACTGCTCAGCCATTGTGAGCTAGGCCACTCTGGTGTGCTTATGCGATTTTGTTGGTGCAATTATGCCTTATCCTGGCAAAGTACAAGCTTAATAGTAGCAGCTGTTTCAAATCATTTCTCTCCCCATCTTCCCCTTGCTATTTATTTTAATATAGTTTTTACACATTGAATATAAAACTGAATATGGTGCCAGTATGGGTATTACAGTGTAACAGCAGATAGGCACATTTGACAGGGAAAAGGGTGAGTGGGAAGGTTTGAATAAAGTAATGCAGCAAACTACATGTTAAAGAAATATCAAAAGTATAAAGGCCAGCGGAACCATATAGGAAAAAAGTGATAAAGACATTTTAAAGACACAAATGAACAAATATTTTGCCTGTTTTTCTTTCTTTTGGGATGTGTGTGTGTGTTTGCCGATGCCCTGTCTGAAGACCAAGGGGAAGCAACATCCCATATATGCTTTAGAAAAAAGGCTATCTGTAGAGTCAGTAATGTGTGCAGTGATCTTCTCCATTATCATAGCATCCCAAATCTGAACAAACCAGTCACATATGGAAAGTTAATCCTGTTGATTTCCACTGTGCAGCTATTTGGGACAGCAAATCAAAGAAAAACAATGATGTCTTTAAATAGTCTTGAAACATTCACATAGTCAAACACTTTTATTAATGGATCAAGTGGGATTCTGTAACCTGTAACCAAAAACTTTGATTCTCAGGACAAACCCACCGCTGAAAGGAAAACGGGTTCTTTTATACCCACATTTCCCCTGCAAACCTTTATACACTTACCTTGGTGTACGTTTCCATTGGACATGAGGGGTCAGATTCAACCAACAGGTTCTATTAGCAGAAGCCTGAACAAGGACTTGTGCTAGCCAGCGTGGTGTAGTGGTTAAGAGCAGTGGACTCATAATCTGGTGAACCGGGTTCGCTTCCCCTTTCCTCCACATGCAGCTTCTGGGTGACCTTGGGCTAGTCACATTTCTTTAAAGTTTCTCAGCCTCACTCACCTCACAGAGTGTTTGTTGTGGGGGAGGAAGGGAAAGGAGATTGTTAGCCGCTTTGAAACTCCTTAAGGGGAGTGAAAGGTGGAATATCAAGTCCAAACTCCCCCTCCTCCTCCTCTTCTTCTAGCACAACAGGGCTTTCTCCATGTCCTCCCCCATGTCTTCCCCAAATTGGCTCAGGGTAGTGGTGGGGGGAAAGTCCAGAATAGCATGTGGGGAGAGGAGACAGTGGCAAGCAGATTGCTCCATCAGTGCAAGCATTGCAGCAGAGATTTAGGACCAGAGTTTTCCTTCTCTTACATGGGCTACCTTCCCAGGTTGATGAGCCCTATCTGCCCCTCAATTCCCTCTACAACACGTGCAGAAACCACCTTATTGACCGTTGGACCCACTATTAGTCTCATCCATTCAATTCTCTGGAGTATTTCAACATTGGGAAGGTCTAGAACTAAAGTAAAGCCAAATTAATCTTTCCAGACTGGAAATATTATAAATATTATGTAATTGTCCCCATATCCCAACCCTATAGAAAAAGTGAACTCTTCAGTAGCCCTCTGCCATTTTCCTTGGATAACTTTAATACTGACCTATCCCTCCATTTCATAAAACCGAAATTGTGTGTTTAGTTATTTGGCTTTCTCAGGTTTGCTATAAAGCAAAGGCTTTGTAGAATTGGATTAATTCAAATGTTTGTGTGTTTTAACATGCTAAAGTTACAGACTTAATGTCTCTAGTAGGAGAGAGATCGCTTGCCTCAGAGAGGGAGAGCCAATGTCGGATTTCACCACTACCACTTCAGTGGCCCTCTTGACCAAAACAGCCCAAAAGGTGGTGTGTTGGGAACAGTTCAGGCATGTGGTGCAGGATACCTGATGAAGGCTTGGATCCAATGCCTTCTCAAGTTCTCAGATCCCTGACATACCACCATACCCAAGAGAAATCCATGCTTGCTCTGCCAGGCTGGTCAGCAAACCAGTTGAGTTCGCAGAGCACGTTGTGACACTGCCAGATAGAGCACATATGTTTGCTATTTTAAATTGTAAAACACAAAGCTGAACATAAACAATCATCTTTCTACTTTAAAACAACAACAACATTTATTTTCTCATTAAATGGATGCCTGGGTTGATTGATAGGATAGGGATGAGCAAGCTTTGGCTAGGATGTACTGCTGTTGATAAAACTAATAGCAATTCATGAGATGTATTGTCAAAGCGTTTGACAAAGATAATGTTGGCGGTACAATAGAATATGAGATGTTGTGGGATCTTTGTTTAAAAAAACCTACACTGTTGGAATTTACTAAATAAGTTTTTTTTATTAATGAAATAGCACAGTGGTGTTTTTTTTTCTTCAAGTGCAAGCCCTCATAGTTAAAGATATAAAACGGCAATTCCATGGTTGTATAGCACGACATAGCTCAGAGCTGAGATTAGAGAAACCCTGTAGAGTGGGTAATACTTGAGGGCATCTACAACTAGAAAAGTATGTGAATTTAGGCATGGGAGGAAGGAAGGATCTGCTTTAAATTTAGTGTAGGGTCACTGAATCTTAATGATAGATTAAATAGGGGAGGTGGAATAATGAATAGGGGTATGCAGTGTGTAGCACTAATACTAGAAGTCTATGCTTTGCAGTGGTTATTTAATGTCTTTTCCCATATGTTTCTGAATAGAGCAGGTTATGGCAGGGATGAGCTAAGGAATAGCTTTGTTAGTGAATAGTTTAAATGGAAGTAATTTTTTTAAAAAAGAATTCATTCTATGAATATAGTAAGACAGCTTGTTAGTTGCTTAATAGGACAATGTAAGAATACTTAATACCACAGACTTTAATGTTCATTATGAAGTATATTTATAATTAGGTGTAATCTGTATGAGAATGTGTGGTGGAGTTAAATGCTTTACTCTTACAGTCTATGATAATAATAGATAGTTATAGCTCTGAAAAAATATACCTTTTGGTTTAAGTTTATTTTTATAACCTTGGTTACAGTTGCGCTAAATTCCAGCTATCTTGTGGAAGTTAAGGATCTGATAAAAGTAGACTGAAAATTAGAAGGGAAAGGGCAGCATTATTGAAATATTGGCCAGCAACAAGTCCATGTACATGTAGTACATGTCAATGGTGTTTGTATGAGCAGTGTGTTTGTTTATGGTTTATCACATATGAATAGCTTGTGTGGGGATGTAAAAGTGTGAGAGGGTGATGGGAATGGCCACTCAGAAACAACTGTGCACAGCCTCCCACTGTACTTTTAGATGCTATTTATGAACCTACTAATTTAATATTACTATTAAATTATCATACTGTATTGAAGAAAGAACCTAAAATTTGATGGGGAAATCTCTGAACACTTGAACTATTGAACATCTGTGAATGTTCATTTGAGATTTTTTTAGATAATGAGAATAAACCTCTGCTTGGAATGGCTTGTTTTGGCATTCTCTGCTTCATTATTATCTTGGCTTATTCCAGACTCAAATTAAACTACTCAGTCAAATAATCTCTCAAGGTCATTTTTCCTGCCCTCACATACTTGATCTTACTTGAGAATGTTTTCTGCTATGAGGCTCAACATTTCTCTCAAGTGTTCCACTCCACCACAGTGGTTCAGCTACCTTTGTAAAGCTTGGGATAAGTAAGGGGTGGGGAACCTATGGTCCTCAGGCTATCTTAGGAGAGCTACTGCGATCTGTTCTACACTTGAGGTCCTACATGATGTCAGGTGTGGGACAGATAAGGGAGGGCAGGGCTTCAGAGGAGCAACTAGGAGCTTTAAGTGGGTTCCCAATTCCTCCTTTGCTGGGAAAAAGGTGTGCTTCTAACCATCCATCTGTTGAGCTGAAAGAGGAAGATGTGGTTTCCATTTGATAGAAACTGCTTCTCCCTCTCAGCACTGCTCTTTGAAGCTGTCCTTGCTGATCTGTTCAACTTACGATGTCCGAGGTTGAAAGAATCAGGGTGGGGTGTTCAACTGTTCCCCATGCTGCTTCCCGCATTGCTGCTGTGGGAAGCAGAGATAAATCTTTCTCCTGGTTTAATCTGAGCACATTCTTCAAAGCCCTAAGAAGATTATAATTCAAGGACAGTCTCATAGAGTTCCACATGTGGTTGGACCAGTCTGCCAAAATTCTGATATGTTTGCCTTGAGTGTAAATCTCTTGGACAGAGAGATAGTGTCTACATTTTTGGAAGAGATGCACAGAGGTAGTCGAACTTCTGGTTAGAAGGAAAGTACCCCTAGCATTTCAGGTGTCTTCCATTCCTCAAAACAGTCAGTCAAGCCTTTTTCAATTTGGTTCATAGCTGATCTTTGTATGTTGTATCTACAAACAGGTGGTTAAAGGAATGGCAAAAGGATGGATTTATCCACTTCTTCACTGCATGTTTTTATCATGTATGTTAGTGATGGTGTCAGGGAATCTGGATATAATTTTTTATTAAGCTTATTGTTACCCAGTTGTGTGATAGTTACGTTACTGAATCAAACGTAATTTGTTTGTTTCCCCCCTTTTTTAAATTAAAAAACAAACACAGAGTGTTACAGTCAGCTCCTTATCATGCAATGTGGAATGGACATACTACTCAGCTCATATTAAGCCCCAAGTTAGAGTGTAGAGAGGCAGCAAAAAATCTTAGGCCAGCCTGATTCCACTAAAATTGTTTGCTGGAATTGGGTTTGGTTGGCTCTTCAGTCACTCCTTGACCAGATCTCTTGTTCCAAAGCTCTTTTAAAGCTTTTAGAGGTGGACAACCTCTAATTATAATTCCTGGGTCACTTCTCTTGCATGGTCACTAGAAACATGCCATGTTGACCTGCATCACAAGTACACGGAAAGTAAAACTATACAGTCAAACCTCGGTTGTCGAGCATAATCCGTTCCTGAAAATTGTTCGACTTCCGAAATGTTCGACAACCGAGGTGTGGCTTATGATTGGTTGCAAGAGCTTCTTGCACCCAAGTGGAAGCCGCATCGGATGTTCAGATTCCGAAAAATGTTTGAAAACCAGAGCATTTACTTCTGGGTTTTTGGCGTTCAGGAGCCGAAACATTCGAAAATGGAGCTATTCGAGAAGTGAGGTATTGCAAGGCAGGATTACTTAAGATGTGCTCTCTTTGTCAGCATTTCTGTTTTTATCTATAAAGTGTGAGACCTAATTTTATAATGTAAAATCATTGAGATGATAGTTTAAACTATTCATAGACATTTAGATGCTGCAGCACTATACCATTGCTGCTATCAATGCAATATCATTATTTTGTCCAGGTTTTACAGAAAAGCTTTCATGCCTGTTGCAGGGGGTGGTCTTATGGTCTTTTAAACATTTCATTCACATATATATAACAACAACTTCCTAGCTCCAGGGATTCATATTATCCAACAACTCTTATGTTATCAATATTGCAGCCAATAAACACAATTTGAATGCCCATAGACAAAGGAACACACACTGCAGGCTTACGCCAAACTGCTGGCCCATACTTTGTCAAGCTGGAAAATGTCACCATATGTGCCAAAGTATCTGGCCCTTCCAAACACATGATAAACAGCTAAGTGTCTCCAAACATGTTCGTTCATTGTCAACATTAAGAATTGTGTAGTTTGTTCTCATTTCAGCTCTAGCAAAACCTTCTGTTGCACCTGCTGAGTTATTGTGGTAACTCTACAAGATTTGAGAACAGCATTATAGACAGCATTCTGTGGTTTCTTTATCTGTTAAGCCAGTGTTTTTCAACCTTTTTTGGGCAAAGGCACACTTGTTTCATGAAAAAAATCACGAGGCACACCACCATTAGAAAATGTTAAAAAATTTAACTCTGTGCCTATATTGACTATATATAAAGTAATTCTCTTGAATTTTTCAATTTTTCCCACGGCACACCAGGCAACATCTCGCGGCACACTAGTGTGCCGCGGAACAGTGGTTGAAAAACACTGTGTTAAGCATTACCTTCCTTTGGGAGTTTCTCATTTTAGGTATTGGTAACTCCTAGCATCTCTTGCTACTTATGAAATGCTTGGCCTTCCACCTAAGAACATGGAGAGGATTTGAGAGCATCGTGAATTTGGAACATAGTGAGCATTTTCTCCCTTTTATATAACCTTGCCTAAGGGAAAGGGAATATGGAGCCCTTTGCCACTGTGTATCAGGTGCTGATGCTCTCCATTTGGCTACTGTGGAAAATGGTATGTGGTCTAATAAAAGGACTCCTCTTCTGTTCTGCTGTAAGTACAATCAGCAGAAATGATCTATTGTACTAAGGAATGCTGGAAACTTACACTGAGCCTTTGGTCTGTGACAACATTTTTATTGCATATTGAAATACCATTTATATTAGGTTGATGGATGTCAAGGCATGGCTGCTGGGCATGTAGTACGTATTGCCTGATATACTGATTTATTCTTACTCTGATATATTCTCATACTTCTTTTGTTTCTTAGAAGTAGTGAGGTCATCATCTTCCAAGATCATAATGGCCACTCACATTATAGAAAACCCACCTACTCTCAGCAGCCAGAAGCCTCATAGCCAGACACTGGAGAGACTTGACAGGAGTAAACATGGACCAATGGTATCAAATTGTATGGGAAATGGCCTTACTAGAAAAGATAACCAATAAACTGAAACTGACACAGGGACAAATGGAAGAGGATGCCTTCACCCCAGTATGGCTCCCCTTTATCACATAAACAGCCCAGCAAGACAACAAGAATCCACCAACAGCATACGAATCAATCTGACTTATCTGACTCAACAACCCCCCCCCCCAATGCAAACAAACCCCACTGCGGCCAACCACAGACAACCAACCACACCCTGCCCCCCAATACCTCTCACTACCATGTAATAAACAAATAGAAAGAGAACCCACCCAGTTGACGCTGGCACAAAACCCCACACGTACACTATACAAAAGAATATAAACCTCACCACCCCTCTCCCCCCTCTTCCGCCCCAACCTTAATACAGTGGTACCTCTGGTTGCGAATGGGATCCGTTCCGGAGGCCCGTTCGCAACATGAAAAGAGCGCAACCTGAAGCGCCAAATCTGCACTTGTGTGTGGCATGATTCGGCGCTTCGCAACCAGAGGTATGACTGTACGATACTCAACAATAATATCTCACAACAAATGTAACTGATTTGTAAGAGAGACAGTACAACCTGAAAAAAGAGACAAGGCATGTACTTTTGTAAACCAAGAAAATATTTAATAAAAATAAATTTAAAAAGAAATAGTGAGGTCACGAGCAAAGAACCTCAAAAGGATCAAGAAAGTTGGTTGTTTTTAAGAAAGCTGTCTTTCTGTTTTTGTGCCTCCTAGTGGGTCAAGAAGATTCTCTCAATTTTTATTTGACTTTGAGGGCTTTCTCCTATTGCTTCACGTGAGATATCAGGGATTGGCACCAGAAAGCTACTAAAGGCTGGATGAAACTGTAGCGAATAAAATATTCTTTGGAATGAATGAGGGCCAAACTAAATGTGGGGCAAGAGGTGTTGTGTATGGTATTGTGTGAATTCCCCTGCAGGGCAAACAGCAGCTTGGGAGTGATTTCACTAGGGAAAGCAGTGCAGTGAAGAGAGGTTGAGCCCTTTCCCAGTACTGTCATCCAGATCCAGATCCCTGTCTCCTGCTGGTTTGTAATTAAAAAGAGTTTGACAAAATAGGGGAGATCCTATTCACCCTAATTTCACATGTACAGTGGTACCTCAGGTTACATATGCTTCAGGTTACATACGCTTCAGGTTACATACTCCACTAACCCAGAAATAATGCTTTAGGTTAAGAACTTTGCTTCATGATAAGAACAGAAATTGTGCTCTGGCGGCGCAGTGGCAGTGGGAGGCCCCATTAGCTAAAGTGGTGCTTCATCTTAAGAACAGTTTCAGGCTAAGAAGGAATTAAGTACGTAACCAGAGGTACCACTGTATGCTAATAATGTGTGATCTGATGGAGACTGATCAGGAATGAGACTTTTGAGTTGTGGCAGAAAATTTGATAAAGATACCAGCCTAGTTTGCGGTAGCTGTAAAAAAAGAGAGGCAAATTCCATGTTAGGAATCATTAGGATTTTCTTATGAGAGGGAAAGGGTTTGGAGAAAAAGAGGGTGACAGAGCAAGAAAAGGAGAAAGTTAAAGTGGGGCTGGTAATCATTGAAACTATATATATATGTTAAAGGGAGGCAGAGCGAGGAAGAGAGAGTGAAATATAGGGAAGTCCAAAATTATTATCTTTTCCTTAAAAAATCAAAGTTGAGAGAAAAAATGTCAGAGTTGAGTACCATAGTGCATATGGGGCTGAAGTGGGTCCTTGATGTGGAAAAGCTGAAGGAAAAAAAAGTCTTATAACAATTTTTGGTCTTTTGTTTGTCTTGCATGCTACAGTCTTTAAGCTGCAGTCCTATGCACACTTCCATGAGAATCCCATTGAACTTAATGGGACTTAGTTCTGATCTGACAAGTAAGGATTTCACGGAAAATACCCTTGTTGTTTTTCAGCACTGTCCTTTACCCTTTACAAGTGTAACCCTAATCATGTTTACTCAGTGTGTTCAGTGATATATACGTTTTTGCAAATGAGTTTTCAGTTTCAGCCTTAGACAGTATCTTCACAAACCTGAGTAAAGTGGCATTAACACATGCACACAATCTTAAGCTTTCTCTCTTTCTTACTCTGTCTCTATCTCAGAAAGAATCCTTGGAACCCACCTGTTCTGTAATACAATCCTGCGTCAATGACCCCTCATCACTCCATTTATCTGTTGTATTGATCTGTTTGTTTTCCAATGCTGCTGCAGGTGCCCTTAAACAACAAGTCTGTTGGGGGCAGGACATGTGATATTTGAAAGACAGAGACATCCAGGCATACGTCACAGTGCAAACCATGTTATTCCATTGATGATAGTAAAATAATGCCGTATGTACAAAACAGATAAAGCTGCTCAGGTATTAGTTTGCTCTTGTTCTTAATTGGCTTACATGATAGAAGATGATATTGGATTTCTTGATCCAATATATCTTATATCCTAAGAAGCAGGTATTGGACATTGTTATTACAATTATTATTATTATTATTATTATTATTACTAGAAGATTTATTCATTTAGCTTTTTTGTAGTTTCCCACAGTGTTTATTGGAGAGCCATATTTCCCAAAATGAAGTACTGCAGAACGCCATTTTCTGAGCAACTTACTAGTTCCTTGTGCTAGGAAGTTTTTGTAAAAAAAATTCAGTATCAAGAGGAAATAAATATTGAATAAATAAAATTGGGATTAATGAAGGTTTGAATTTTCAATTTCAAGGTGTTGGAGAGTATAATTTAATATTGAATTGTTTTAAAATAAGAGGTTAGATACAGTACAGATACCCCAAATATGGCATTGCTTTTTGAAAATATAAGTTCTGCTCCAAATAAGCATAACAAAATGCTGCTGTGGTCAAATCTAACTCACCTTGAAATTCCCACATTCATAATGTTAGCAATGACCCATTCCTTTCTGCAGTTGCTATGTCATCACCTTTCTGGGTAAAAATGCTTTATTTTATCACCTTAGACTCTGGTGCAAGGGTAGTTAACATTGTACCCTCCCAATGTTGTGGGCTACAGCTCCTATCGGCCCCAGCAAACATAGGGCAGATGGGAGTTGTGGTCCAGCAAAATCTGGAGGGCACTGTGATGACTACCTATGCTCTAGCTGATGCCTCATCCGTGTGTGTGTGTGTGTGTGTGTGTGTGTGTGTGTGTGTGTTTGGAGAAGCATGTGTCTAGAATGCACTAGTGTTCCATCCAGATAAAGTTTACACCCTCTACTTTCACTTCTGGAGAAAATTCTTCTTTCATGCATTGTTTTACATGGTGAAAATGATGTAAGTGATGAAAAATATTCAAGTGCAATCTTCTTGAACACTTTCTGAAGCCCAACTGTAGCAGCATCACCAAAGCATAATGACTTGGATCTTAACTTTCATTTTATGAGCAGAAAGAATTCCCTTTACACACTGTTTCCTGTTTGTGATTATTCTGTGTACATTGGAGAGTAGAGATAGAACTCTGTATCCTATGGGCTTGCTGTCTATTATTCTTAGGGTACTTGTTTCTCTCTCTCTCTCTCTCTCTCTCTCTCTCTCTCTCTCTCTCTCTCTCTCTCTCCTTCTTCTTCTTCTTCGTCTTCTTCTTCGTCTTCTTCTTCTACTAGATGACTGTCACAGTGTCACACCCTATTGGCTTCTCTGGCTGAATTTGAGAGAGCATTCAACATACCGGTATATCTGTGGCCTGGTTCACATGTAACACTAAGCCAAGCTCCTAGATGCTTTGCTTCTTCCTTTTTTTCTCTCTTCTTCTTTTTTGCTGCTGAGTTTAGCCATGGTTTGGCTTAGTATGTTGTCAGAACACGGGCTTGTGGTTTAGCTTTCTCCAGACAAACCACAAGCTGTAACCATTGGGTGCCTTGTGTTTTACAGCTTGTGGTTTTCTGAAAGGGCTTAGCCATGAGCCCAGGTTTGTTCAACACAACACAGAACCAAACCTTGCTCTTCCCCAGTTTTACTGCTGAGCTAAGTGGCTGCAATCTCCTCTCCAGGAACTTGCACATTTGTTTGTTTGTGCTAAGTTTGGTTTAGCATTGTGTGAGCTGGACCCCTGATCTATGTGGCATGTATTCTCTAGGCCCAGAGTTCTTTATAGTTCCTGCTGAAATTGTGTTTGTTCATGTTAAGCCATGGTATCTGTCCTCTTACATTACAAGTCCTATAGTTGTTGGCACAGGCTCTCTCACTCAGTCTTCTCCTGTTCTAACACTGCTTCTGATTGGCTCCAGAAAATCTCTCAAGATTTTACAATATCTTGATACCACATATAGAAACAGGCAATAGGTTTTCACAAACTCCTTCAAGCATGATCTATGTTGGGGAACCTGTGGCCTTCAATATATTGCTTAACTACAGTTTTTATCACCCTTGACCATTGGCCATGTTAGCTGAAGCTGATGAGAGTACAGGAATATCAGAAGGACTGTGGATACCCCACCCCGAGCTACAGTTTAACCCCATTATTAAGCTTGCAGATCCCCCCACCCTCCATTCAGACCACCAAGCCCAAGTAAAGTCTCTCCCTGCCCCCATGTTTGAGACGTGGATAGATACATATGGGCATTCAGTCTATGTAAAAATATCCCCAGTACAGAATGTATATTTTCATATTATACAAATAAATTTTAAAATCTGTTTAGAGACAGATTTTTAAACAATTACACCATTGTTGCATCACTGGGAAAGCAGACTTTTTTTTTTTAACATACTGTGGTTAGAGAGGGAGACTGACTTTGGCATCTTTTCAGAAGCCATTTGTGAATATAGCCTCGGCAGTTTGTTTAATCAAACATAACCCTAATACATTTTACATGGTACCTCCCAGCTGAGGCTGGTCTCTAACAACTAGTGTATTCTGCAACGAGTTGCTCAACAGATGTCATTCTGGTTGAATAATGAAGCAGAATACTTGTGCGTTGGCTAACGTTACTCGAACTTTGATCACTTTTGTTCAGCACATCAGTCTGGCATTGTGCTTTATACCAACATAACACTATAACCAGAGCATGCCTTTCAGGCTTAGAATAGCAAAGGAATGTTATTGAAATCAGTGCAGTTACAGATGAGTGAATGGAAAAAGGAGAATACTGTTTATTTCATAATACTGTGGTGTTGTGCTTTGGAATTAGAAAGGAATGTAAAGAATCCAACTCCAGATTTTAGTTATTTTTACTTCACAGGCTTTTTGGAAAGAAAACTTTTGCTTCATTCAGCTTATGTGGCTGCTTTAGTATTTAATGTTAGTCAACAAAAATCTTAGTTTTTGAGACTGATGAAATATTCATAATTGTTGAAATGAAATGTATCATGTTTATTGCTGTGATAGAACATTTTTGGGAAGCTGGCGGAAAATATTATTTTGCACTTTATGCATTATTTCTAGACTTGCCAAAACTAACAGATGTTTTAGAAAACACAGCATAAGATTATTATATTTTGGAAACCAGCTGAGGTGGGATATGCACATTATAAATAAAATAACTAATTACTCATAGCTGATGAGTAGATCTGCCACTCTCACTAGAGAAAGTGGGCCACATTGACTTCTCTCTCTCTCTCTCTCTCTCTCTCTCTCTCTCTCTCTCTGTGTGTGTGTGTGTGTGTGTGTGTGTAGATATAGATGATACAGTATAAACTGTATTTTCCCATGTATAAGACAAGGTTTTTTCCCCTAAAAAACATGAGTAAAAAATTGGGGGTCGTCTTGTACATGGAACATGGGCATCTGGGGGAATTTTTGAAATATTTAAGCATATGTATGGGATTTTGTCTTGGGCGGGCTGAGGCGGTCCCTCCTTCTGCCGTCCCCCCTCCCCCCCCCCCGGGCTGCATGCTGGCGACTGGCTTGCCTCCTGAAGCCCCCGCTGGCTCAACCACTGGATTGAGAGCAGCTGCCGCCGCTGAGAGCTGCCTCAGCTACCTCTCCTTGCCCTTCTTTCCTTTTTCCCCTCTTCCCCTCTCAAACTCCCACCCTGCTCCCATCCCGCTCACCACCTTCCTCAGCTCAGTTTGCTCGACGACGGCATGGCCCGACACAGAGCGGCCACTGCCTTCCCCAGGCTCTTCCTTGGGAGCCTGCTTCCCTGCAGTAGCAGCTGCCACCGAGGGGGAGCATGTGGTGCCCCAGTCGCTGCCTTTGCTTCTGCACCATGGTGCACTGCATGCACCTCATGCTGGAAACTTTGAGGGTGATCGCCCCCAAAAAAGATCAACAACTTGCCGCCACCAATCATCCAGATATTCACTTCTATTTTAGGGTTTCATTTTCTTAATTTTGGCTTCAAAAAAAGGGGTCATCTTATACATGGGGGTGTCTTACACATGGAAAAATATGGTATATAGACTCACAGCCCATGAGATACACCACTGCGGCACTGCCACCATCTGCTCCAGGTCCAAGTTTTACTATGGAAGCCTTGCAGTGCATACATGGTCGTTTCGCCCATTAAGTCCCTGGTTGGTTGGGAGGTACAGGGTGTTCTTGGCATAACAGTGTATGTTTGGCAGGCCCCTGGCAGGGACCCCCACCAGCTTAGCCCTCCAAGGCTTGGCTGCCCCCCCCCCCACATACTGCATGGGCATGTATGTAGCTGTCAGTAGATTTCCAATAAAAGGTGGTTCTTTATGTCCATTGTGTTGTTGCACAATACTATCCAGAAAATTAAACTGCTATGTGGTTTGGTCTAGACTCAGGCTGATGGTGGGGTGAAAGTTGTTGAGGTTGTGGTGGAATTTTCCATAATGTTAATTTCTATTTTCTAAATTCTTCGTAGTGGTCTAGTATTCTTAGTATTAAAACCTAATACTGAATTTTCTTAAAATAGGTGTATTTTATTTCAATAATTACACAAGTTTCTGCAGTTGCAGACTTTCCAAGTAGTTACTTAACATTATGTATTAAAATATTGAAGAGAAGCAATATTTGTTGAAAACATATATTTGAGAGATCTTTAAGACCATACTTAAGACCATTCCAGTTGAAGAAGTGGAAAGTCAGCCTCAGCCTCAATCCTCGTAATTGCATGCTACATTTTCATAATCTTCAAATCATCCTTTGAACGGGATCTGATGGAAGTTCCACAGGGGTGCTTCTCATATAGTGGGTAAAAAAATTAAACATGCACCTAGAGCTACAGAGAACAGTAGCAGGCAGACGTAGGTGCTGCAACAAGTAGGTGTTGCAAAATATCAGTGGTCCTGAACTGTTGGTGTACAACTAGTGATTGCCTCCCATGTGGATAGTCCTGCATTGTGTACATACATCAGTAACCTGAGAGAGGGCCTTCTTTGTATAGGCGTGCAGATTGTGGATTTCTCTTCTGTCCCCATATGGCTGGCCCCAACTCTGTTGAGTTTCCAGCACCAGCTGAAAACTTGCTGATTTGCTCAGACCTTTGGAGGAATTTGCTGAATTGCAGGCCATCTTGTTGATTTTAGGGTCCTGTTCTGTTGCTTTATTTTAATATGCATTTTGTTTTGATTTCAATGTAACATACTCTTGACATAACCTGTTCTGGGATTGCCTTGGCAATGAAGAGTGGGTGAGAGATATTTAAAATAAATAACTGAATACTGAACAACCTCAGTGCATTCACTTTCCCTTAATTTTGGTACATCACAGCAACAGATACTAAGACCCTGGACTGTATTTACATAATATTCATGGGGTAAAAAATGTCTTATGCATGTCAGTCAGTTA
The DNA here is from genome assembly GCF_009819535.1 of Lacerta agilis. NCBI lineage: Eukaryota > Metazoa > Chordata > Lepidosauria > Squamata > Lacertidae > Lacerta > Lacerta agilis. Next base: position 40,607,885 of record NC_046317.1, read on the forward strand.
CGGTTTACTAAATACACAGTGCCCTTTCTGCTTACACTTGGCATTTTGAATCCATGGGAATATCTTTCAAATGACTCTGTTTAGAAGGTGGTGGTCCAGTTGATGTAGCCTTTGGCTTGGATTGTAGGCGCCTTGAATTTGGGTCCCATTTCCCATTAAGGTCTCTGTGGTTGCCTTGAGCAAAGTGTTGTTTCTCAGCTTGAGTTCCACAGTAGTATCTGAATTGCTGAACAGGATTGTTTTGAGGCTGAGTGAAATTGTTTGCACATTTTAAATGACCTTGCAAAGGATAAATAGTTTTGACAACAGCAGTTTGCCTAAACAATTTTGTGTTGTTTCTGTAGGTTAAGCGAAACGTGTATGACCTGACTAGTATCCCTGTTCGTCATCAGTTGTGGGAAGGCTGGCCTGCTTCTGCTACAGATGATTCAGTAAGTCACAATTTACTTCATTTTTTTTGGTACATATTATGGTTTTGTTTTACTATTCTCCTGTGTATTATATAATTGTGGAGTTGGTCCAAGCTCCTGAAGTTATATTAGTAATTCAATATTTGGTGCTTAACTGTTTGACTGATCCAGTAAAGCACTGAAACATTTATTTCATAAGCTGTTCTGAATAGGTCAATTGAAATGACCAGAGCACAGTCAGAGCACAGTCCAGGATTTCTACTACCGGTACCTGGTTTGGAATGGGCCAGAACAGGCTGTGCGCCTACATTGTGTGGCTTGGGAGTTTCAAGTGTGCCAAGTGAGTGAGAAAGAGAAAAAGCCTCCTTTATGGATGGGCCTTCATAGAGACCTGTCCAGTAGAAGATGGCTGACTCAGATATAGGATATGGCTTATATGACTAAAATAACCAATAGAATAAGAGTAAGGGAAGGAAGGCACAGATGGAAGACTTCTTGAAAATGTAGCTTGCTTATTGCAACAACACGGTACATACAAATACTCTTAATTCATATTGCATGGGGGACGTTTGAGCTATAAAGAATCAAATCTGTAACAGCTACGAATGCTTTTTGCTACTCTTTCCTTTTTAGTAAAATAGGAAGGGCCTTATTAGTGGATATAAGATGCAAGATACATTTAATGTTGTAAGTTAACTATTGTTTTAATAAAATTTGGAGTCTTTTTTATTTTTTAAAAAGGTGAAGAATAGTAGGACCACATAAATATCATGTTCCCTGACCCCCATTCAGGAAGGACAGTCAAATTCAAACAACATTTGAGCACGTGCTTAAGTACTACCTGAAATGTTTAAGGCTTCAGCTCTCTGCATGCTTTTCTCTAGTCCATTTTCCAAGGTTTAAAAGTCAGTCTGTGACAGGAAGGGAATAGGACTGAAGGAACCTCCTGTCTTTGCTCATCAAAAAAGGCAAAGTTTTTACTATATGTGTGCTAGTCATAGGGTCCACTTTAAAAAGGCTTTTGGGATTAGGGCCATAATTCATGTTTTAATCTTACAATACCTACTGCAATGGCCGTGATTTCTTTTGCAACCTGTTTGCAAATGTGCTGTCTCCCTGCATTTAATTTATTTAATTTAATTTTTATTGTTTTTGCATTCTGAGTTCAAAGAATGGCCGCACATTGCTGCCCATTTGGCAGAACAGTGCCACACTGATATTTTCTGGGAAAGTAGCTAGTCCTTGTGTTGGAAGTAGAACTGAAGCTTTAGATAAAAACAAACATAGACAAGGTTAATTGCAACCTCTGAAATATATTGGTGTGTTGTCATCTGTTGCTATTTGAGTTAAGGCCAGAAAGGATTTGAAAACCCATGATTTCTAATCCAAATGCCAGCAGCTGTTTGGAAAACAGCCAACAAAAACATAACACCTCCTTGTAGGATAGGATGTCCAGCATGTAAAAAATGCACAAATCTGTTTTTAAACTCTGTTTTAACAAGTGACAATGTTGCAGGTGATATTTTTTCTTTCTTTTCAAGTTTAATGAAACTGGTGATTGTTAAGTCATCTGCTTTTCAGGCAGACGAGTCCAGAAAGCTCCCAGCTTGAAACTACTGCAGCTGAGGCCTGTCAGCTGTGTAAACAGTTCTGAACGTGTTACTCCCAAAAATATAATTAATTTCTATCTGAAGTTAAAGCCACCAACTTAATATTTATGAAGATTTAACATTAGCAATAACAGTTAGAACACTTCTCTCTCTTTTGTCATTTATAGACAATTCACTCAGAAAGTTTATCGCCTAATATTCCCCTGTGTCAGATTTCCCCCCTCTTTTTTAATTCCCCTTCTTTTGGTAATAACTTAATTTTTGACAGAAAGATGTCTCAATAGTACTACCCAAGAACAGAGATCTAACTTTTAACAAAGAGTTAAAGAAGGACTTGATTAGAATACTTTTCATTTACATTTTATGCACCATAAGAAATACTTTGTAATACCACAGGAGGTTTTTTCAGTGCAGTTCTCGTTAACCTTTGCCTTAGCAAACAGGACAACTAAATAGACTTCCAATAATTAGATTCCTGTGTAATCGAGTCTCCTATGAACCTTATAAGCTTCAATCTTCTGCATTACCAGAAATGCATCAAAGTCAAGAGCTTTTTTAAAAGCAATGTTACTGCACTTCCCTTTAGAGCAATGGCATGTTCTTCATTTGTCGTTTTAAGCTAATGACATATGGGAAACTTTAAGAGACGCCAATAACTCTTTCAATTTTTTTATTAAATCAGTATCTAAAAGTCTACTGGTAAGGGAATGTTTTCATCCTGTATCAGTTTAACTGAGAAACAAGGATGTGGAAAGATAGCTAAGATGTTGTTTTAACTTATGAGAATGATATTTCTTCCCAGCATCCACAGAGTAGGAATTATGCCAACACTGGGAATTTGTAATTGCTTGATCTAATTAAAACACAGTATATGATTTTCATTTCTACAATGTTCAGATGATATACTTTTGGGGGGTAGGGATCTCTCTGATTGGCGCTAAAAATATTTCGCTTGCCATGATATTTCTTTTTGTTGTTTGCCACTGTCAGTCAATATGTCAGCTTAATAATGTCTGGTACAATTAGGGTAGTGACCTCCCAACTGTCTCCAAGATGTTGCAAAGCTATGGGGGTAAAACTATAGGGGCAGGAAATCAGTTGTACACAGTTTGTGAATAAGTTCCATTAGCAGTTCGGGTTTTTAATAGAAACTATTATTATAGTGAACATAATTGACTTAAAATGGCAACAAGAGCTACTTTACTTCCTATAGTCTCCTCAAACACTTGTGGCCACTTTAAGACCAAAGGTGGACCCAGCGTGGTACCTTCCAGATGCCTTGGATTACAAGCCCCATTAGTCTTAGCTGGCATGGCCAATGGCCAGGGATGATGGGAGTTGTAACTCAGGACATCCGGAGGGTGCCAGGTTGTGGGCCATATCCAGACCAAGAAAGCTTTCACCAGCCTGCATGGTCAGTGAGAAATGTGGGTGACTTTCCTACATGCCATTCTCCATTGGTTAAAAAGGTAAAGGGACCCCTGACCATCAGGTCCAGTCGTGTCCGACTCTGGGGTTGCTGCGCTCATCTCGCTCTATAGGCCGAGGGAGCCGGCGTTTGTCCGCAGACAGCTTCTGGGTCATGTGGCCAGCATGACAAAGCCACTTCTGGCAAACCAGAGCAACGCACGGAAACTCCGTTTACCTTCCCGCTGGAGCGGTCCCTATTTATCTACTTGCACTTTGACGTGCTTTCGAACTGCTAGGTGGGCAGGAGCTGGGACCGAGCAACGGGAGCTCACCCCGTGGCAGGGATTCGAACCGCCGACCTTCTGATCAGCAAGCCTTAGACTCTGTGGTTTAACCCACAGTGCCACCCCTTTGCTTCTATAGCCCTCCTAGGTGTTACAGCCCTGAAAGGGCAACGTGACTAAAAAGACCATGGGCCTGAGCCTTGTTGTCATGTGTCTCCTTCTGACTTTCCTGTGTCCAGCTGTATCCCCCCCCCCGGTAGAATTCCCCCACCTCCTGTTTGTGGAGATTCCACGCATGATTAGAAAGTGATCTATTTTAAGAGTCAGGTTCCATTCCATTTCAATAAATCAGGGTCACACAGGAGGGTGTGGACCAGCCTCTGTGTACAGAAGCTTCTAGTTAACTGCAGAAGGTGTAGGCTAGGACAGTTCACTCAGCCAAAGAGGCTTATTTGGGGCTGTTCAGCAGTGCCATCATGCATATGATATTTTCATCATGCGCTAGGGCTTCTGTACTCATGGGTGCAACTGCAAGAATTCTGCTTCTCTGATTTTCTAGATCATGCTTGCTGTTTCATGTGTTTCTGGTGAACTGTGGC